>NW_026970126.1:0-300000 GCF_028390025.1 Pseudophryne corroboree | reverse complement strand
CACAATCTCTATAAATGTGAGCAATACAAACTATAATTGCTCACAAACACAACCCACACTTGTTCTGTATAACCCTTTATGACTGGGCCAGAACTGCGTTTTGTGTTTTTATAATTACTCCCTTAAATATATTTATTCCAAATGTATCTATATAGCAAACAAATGTATCTGATTTCACATAGGTTTAGAAATGACTAATAACCTATGGCAACACTATGTGGGGGGAGTATGCAAAATATTGGTACGCTTTGTTACGCTTTTGGCGGCAAAAAAATTACACAGATTTTTTAAAAAGCTTTTTCCTGTTTACCTACGGGTTCTATCAGCACCTCTATAGACCAGACAGAGCAGACACAATATAACAGCACACAAATAAGGTTTTAAAACATCCAGCAACCAGAAACAGGTTTAACGTAGATATCTTTCCACCCTTTGCTGATAGATTAAAGTCTGCTATGACCTGCTAGCCTTTGAGTGTGTGAAAAACCGGATCGAGCCACCAATTGTAAATGTTGATTTACTTACAGGACTAAAAGCAATACTTAAAACCACACTTAATACACTTTATTATCGAGCCGCTGCGGCCGCTATATGCAATCCTTAGCCTATGTATTTATTACTCAGTTTACGTACAAAGTCCCATACCATGTACGCACTTTACGTACTAACGCTGTGACGGGCGTACAAAGTACACGTGGCGCATACACACGCAACGAAACGCCATGAGCACTATGCAGCTTCACGTGTGTCTATAATACACTTACAAATCTAGCAGAGAAAGAGACACAACACCAATTGTATTTAGGAAGTTGGGATCCGACCTGCCAACATATAATTGATAAAAGGGGATTACAACAAAGATACAATTACAATAACAGAAAAAGAGGCTACAGTCAATGGTACATGCGTTTGGTTTCGCCTGCGCTTCCCGGTCCGGTCCTCAGTCATCAAGGTAGATGACCTTCAGAGATTGAGAGAGTGACCTGGCCTGCAGCTGGCTATTTATACATTTGTCCAAAACCTAACACAATGGGAACTGTAATCTCTTTGTCCATTGGACACTGGGATGGTCATTTACAGTACAGGAGAGGTCATAGGTCAGTTTGAATAGGTGGGCGATGTCTGTTCCAGGTGCACTTGCAGATGTTCTCCTCTGGGTTCCCGCCACATATCAAGAGTACAGTAAATACAGTTAATATTAATATTCTGCTCCTGCGCATAACTATTCTCAGGAGCGTCCGATCTTCTGCAAACCAACACCGGAATATTGCTCTTAATATACCCTACAGCTGGATACCAAACACCACCTAATAACCTAGTTCTGTCCTCTCCTATCCTGTAAAGGTGAATCCCTTTGTTGCTGTTCCATTTAAACAAGTATAAATCGTTGGTGCGGTGCAGGGAGACTATGGCCCTCATTACGAGTTGTTCGCTCGCAAGCTGCTTTTAGCAGCAGTGCACACGCTAAGCCGCCGCCTACTGGGAGTGAATCTTAGCTTAGCAAAATTGCGAACGAAAGATTAGCATAATTGTGAATAGACACTTCTTAGCAGTTTCTGAGTAGCTAGAGACTTACTCTGCCACTGCGATCAGTTCAGTCAGTTTCGTTCCTGGTTTGACGTCACAAACACACCCAGCGTTCGCCCAGACACTCCTCCGTTTCTCCAGCCACTCCCGCGATTTTCCCAGAAACGGTAGCGTTTTTTCGCACACACCCATAAAACGGCCAGTTTCCGCCCAGAAACACCCACTTCCTGTCAATCACACTCCGATCACCAGAACGAAGAAAAAACCTTGTAATGTCGTGAGTAAAATACCTAACTTAATAGCAAATTTACTTGGCGCAGTCGCACTGCGGACATTGCGTATGCGCATTAGCGACTAATCGCTCCGTTGCGAAAAAAAATAATGAGCGATCAACTCGGAATGACCACCAATGTGTACATTGGGGGTAATTCCAAGTTGATCGCAGCAGGAAATTTTTTAGCAATTGGGCAAAACCATGTGCACTGCAGGGGGGGGCAGATATAACATGTGCAGAGAGAGTTAGATTTGGGTGGGTTATTTTGTTTCTGTGCAGGGTAAATACTGGCTGCTTTATTTATACACTGCAATTTAGATTGCAGATTGAACTCACCACACCCAAATCTCTCTCTCTCTGCACATGTTATATCTGCCCCCCTGCAGTGCACATGGGGGCAGGGCCTGAGCTTCCACTAGGCAGCTTTAGGCAGCTGCCTAGGGGCGCCGGATCCTGAGGGGGCGACCTGCTACAGCTGCCTGAAAAAGGTAGCATGGTCCTACCTCACAGTCGCCGCAATCCTCCCGGCACTCGTATCTTACAGTAGTCGCAACTGGCGAGCTCCCGTATTGCAGCCTCCAGCTCCGCCTCTACCTGGCACAAGAAGTTTCTTTGACAGCTCCTGGAGTCCTGGCTGGGGGTGACATGTGGCGCTGCTCTTCATTGCAGGCTCTTTTGCAGACTACTTAGTCCCAACTCTGCATCGCATCCCGCAGGTATGGTGGCTGCACAGTGCATTCTCTGCATGTGATAAGGAAAGAGGGGAAGAGCAGCAGAGCAGCAGTCTGGGTGGGGTGAGAGGGGGGGGGGCAGCAGGCATGCACACAGTCTGGGGGGGATGAGCAGCAGCACGCACACAGATGTGGAGGAGATAGAACAGCAGACATTTAACAGAGTGGGGGGGGGGGGTGAGAGCTGCAGGCACCCACACAGACTGGGGAGATAATGAGAAGAGAGCAGCCATGCAACAGACTGGGGCAGTGACGTGCGGTGAGCTCAACGGCTGGGGAGGCTTTGGCTTCTCCAGTATATCCCCAGCAGCAAAAGAATACAAACCTCAGCTCACTTTTTCTGAACAGCAGATACATTAGAGTACATGGGGGGTGGGCTGGTACTGCATATTGTGTATATACTGTGATTACAGGACAGATCCCAAAGTATCCAGACAGCAGCCAGAGCTGGCTCCAGGCCTACTAGTAACCTGAGCGAGATCTTTTGAAGTGCCCTTTCCTTTCCCCGATGTGCGCTCGCTCCTAGGAAAGTGGACGTGGCCTTGCAACTATATCTTGTGTTATAAAATTACAAATATATATACCGTATTATCACCCCCCCTACACACACAATTGGCATCCTTACACATAATGCCCACAGTAGTGCTCCTTACAACAGTATAGTGCCAGTTACACATTATGACCCAGTACAGTGCTAGATACACGTAATGTCCCAAATATAGTGCAAGTTACATGTAATGCCGCAGTATAGTGCCAATTACACATAATGCCCCGTGCAGTGCCAGTTACGCATAATTCCCTTGTAGTGTCAGTTACGCATAATTACCCTTGTAGTGTCAGTTACGCATAATTACCCTTGTAGTGCCAGTTACGCATAATTACCCTTGTAGTGTCAGTTACGCATAATTACCCTTGTAGTGCCAGTTACGCATAATTACCCTTGTAGTGTCAGTTACGCATAATTACCCTTGTAGTGCCAGTTACGCATAATTACCCTTGTAGTGTCAGTTACGCATAATTACCCTTGTAGTGCCAGTTACGCATAATTACCCTTGTAGTGTCAGTTACGCATAATTACCCTTGTAGTGCCAGTTACGCATAATTCCCCCTGTAGTGTCAGTTACGCATAATTCCCCTTGTAGTGCCAGTAACGCATAATTCCCCCTGTAGTGCCAGTAAAGCATAATTACCCCTGTAGTGCCAGTAACGCATAATTACCCCTATAGTGCCAGTAAAGCATAATTACCCCTGTAGTGCCAGTAACGCATAATTACCCCTATAGTGCCAGTAAAGCATAATTACCCCTTGTAGTGCCAGTAACGCATAATTACCCCTGTAGTGCCAGTAACGCATAATTACCCCTATAGTGCCAGTAAAGCATAATTACCCCTGTAGTGCCAGTAACGCATAATTACCCCTATAGTGCCAGTAACGCATAATTACCCCTGTAGTGCCAGTAACGCATAATTACCACTATAGTGCCAGTAAAGCATAATTACCCCTTGTAGTGCCAGTAACGCATAATTACCCCTGTAGTGCCAGTAACGCATAATTACCCCTATAGTGCCAGTAAAGCATAATTACCCCTTGTAGTGCCAGTAACGCATAATTACCACTATAGTGCCAGTAACGCATAATTACCCCTGTAGTGCCAGTAACGCATAATTACCCCTATAGTGCCAGTAAAGCATAATTACCCCTGTAGTGCCAGTAACGCATAATTACCCCTATAGTGCCAGTAAAGCATAATTACCCCTTGTAGTGCCAGTAACGCATAATTACCCCTGTAGTGCCAGTAACGCATAATTACCCCTATAGTGCCAGTAAAGCATAATTACCCCTTGTAGTGCCAGTAACGCATAATTACCCCTGCAGTGCCAGTAAAGCATAATTACCCCTATAGTGCCAGTAAAGCATAATTACTCCTGTAGTGCCAGTAAAGCATAATTACCCCTGTAGTGCCAGTAACGCATAATTACCCCTGTAGTGCCAGTAACGCATAATTACCCCTGTAGTGCCAGTAACGCATAATTACCACTATAGTGCCAGTAAAGCATAATTACCCCTTGTAGTGCCAGTAACGCATAATTACCCCTGTAGTGCCAGTAACGCATAATTACCCCTATAGTGCCAGTAAAGCATAATTACCCCTTGTAGTGCCAGTAACGCATAATTACCACTATAGTGCCAGTAACGCATAATTACCCCTGTAGTGCCAGTAACGCATAATTACCCCTATAGTGCCAGTAAAGCATAATTACCCCTGTAGTGCCAGTAACGCATAATTACCCCTATAGTGCCAGTAAAGCATAATTACCCCTTGTAGTGCCAGTAACGCATAATTACCCCTGTAGTGCCAGTAACGCATAATTACCCCTATAGTGCCAGTAAAGCATAATTACCCCTTGTAGTGCCAGTAACGCATAATTACCCCTGCAGTGCCAGTAAAGCATAATTACCCCTATAGTGCCAGTAAAGCATAATTACTCCTGTAGTGCCAGTAAAGCATAATTACCCCTGTAGTGCCAGTAACGCATAATTACCCCTGTAGTGCCAGTAAAGCATAATTACCCCTATAGTGCCAGTAAAGCATAATTACCCCTGTAGTGCCAGTAAAGCATAATTACCCCTATAGTGCCAGTAAAGCATAATTACCCCTGTAGTGCCAGTAACGCATAATTACCCCTATAGTGCCAGTAACGCATAATTACCCCTATAGTGCCAGTAAAGCATAATTACCCCTGTAGTGCCAGTAACGCATAATTACCCCTATAGTGCCAGTAACGCATAATTACCCCTATAGTGCCAGTAAAGCATAATTACCCCTATAGTGCCAGTAACGCATAATTACCCCTATAGTGCCAGTAACGCATAATTACCCCTATAGTGCCAGTAAAGCATAATTACCCCTGTAGTGCCAGTAACGCATAATTACCCCTATGGTGCCAGTAACGCATAATTACCCCTATTAGTGCCAGTAACGCATAATTACCCCTATAGTGCCAGTAAAGCATAATTCCCCTATTAGTGCCAGATACACTTGACGCCCCCTGTAGTGCCAGTCACTAGTAATGCCCCCACAATACTGCAGCTTTGCCCCCTAGCCCCTCTCACCTGTGTCCTGTGTGCAATACAGCCGGCGGGAGAGCGAAGCAGGCGCCGGAGCAACTGAGGCTGCTTCCTCGGGAGGAGGAGGAGAGCACCACACGCTGCTGGTTACCCTGTAGCTGGCAGCGCCGGGGAGGCCGGAGAGACAAGTGTGGAAGCAGATAATTAGCGGCGGCAGACCCGGAGGCGGTGGTAAGGCCGGAGCAGGGAGCCAGCAATGCACTCCCAGCTCCGGGCTTACCACCGCCTCCGGGTCTGCCGCCGCTAATTATCTGCTTCCACACTTGCCACTCCGGCCTCCCCAGCGCTGCCAGCAATGCACTCCCAGCTCCGGGCTTACCACCGCCTCCGGGTCTGCCGCCGCTAATTATCTGCTGCCACACTTGTCACTCCGGCCTCCCCAGCGCTGCCAGCAATGCACTCCCAGCTCCGGGCTTACCACCGCCTCCGGGTCTGCCGCTGCTAATTATCTGCTGCCACACTTGTCACTCCGGCCTCCCCAGCGCTGCCAGCAATGCACTCCCAGCTCCGGGCTTACCACCGCCTCCGGGTCTGCCGCCGCTAATTATCTGCTGCCACACTTGTCACTCCGGCCTCCCCAGCGCTGCCAGCAATGCACTCCCAGCTCCGGGCTTACCACCGCCTCCGGGTCTGCCGCCGCTAATTATCTGCTGCCACACTTGTCACTCCGGCCTCCCCAGCGCTGCCAGCAATGCACTCCCAGCTCCGGGCTTACCACCGCCTCCGGGTCTGCCGCCGCTAATTATCTGCTGCCACACTTGTCACTCCGCCCTCCCCAGCGCTGCCAGCAATGCACTCCCAGCTCCGGGCTTACCACCGCCTCCGGGTCTGCCGCCGCTAATTATCTGCTGCCACACTTGTCACTCCGGCCTCCCCAGGGCTGCCAGCAATGCACTCCCAGCTCCGGGCTTACCTTCGGGTCCGCCGCCGCTGATTATCTCCTGCCGCACTTGTCTCTCCAGCCTCCCCGCCACAGCCAGCTACAGGGTAAGGGAAAGCACGGGGTACGGGGGACTCCTTTCAGGAAGGAACATTAACATCAGGAGTCAGTCAGTGGGGATGAAGAGAGGGGAGGGAGCCTTGTTCCGCCGCCTCGTATAGGTGATTGGACCAGTGGATCCAGCCTGGGTCCGCTGTCCAATCCCTGTCAACGAGGCACATGTATATGTGCCGCTTTCACAGCTTTTTTCAATGGGCTTTTACAGCCCAGTGTTTGGCTCCGCCCACCTGCTCTATCCCCGTTACCATTGTAAACGGGAGGCACTTGCTATCAGTGCCTCCCAAAGGAATTTAAAGTCATAAAATGATCAGAATAATATGAAGAAGATACTTATGGCACAGAATCTGTGTCATAAGTATCTTCTGTGTATTATTGTAATCATGAATGACAGGGGAGGCACTGCCTCCCCTGCCTCCCCTGACTGCACGTCCCTGGACTGGGGGTGGGGGAGAGTAGCAGCATGTCTTTCACCTGAAGGGCGGGTAGGGCGAAGGGGCAGTAGGCAGAAGTTTTGCCTAGAGTGCCGAGAAACCTTGCACCGACCCTGCATGGGGGGTAATTCAAAGTTGATCGCAGCAGGAAATTTTTTAGCAGTTGGGCAAAACCATGTGCACTGCAGGTGGGGCAGATATAACATGTGCAGAGAGAGTTAGATTTGGGTGGGTAATTTTGTTTCTGTGCAGGGTAAATACTGGCTGCTTTATTTTTACACTGCAATTTAGATTGCAGATTGAACACACCACATCCAAATCTAACTCTCTCTGCACATGTTACATCTGCCCCCCCTGCAGTGCACATGGTTTTGCCCAACTGCTAAAAAATTTCCTGCTGCGATCAACTTGGAATTACCCCTATTGTGCACTATTTGGATTAAATATGTAATGTGTTTTTATGGCTTTTCCATGCGATTACAAATACTACCGTAATTACTCATACCACGCGCTAATACGCAGGACCGCGGGAGCGACCATATGCAAATTGCGAATATGTGCACGCACGGCAGAACAAGTACGCGCATGGAGGCCATCTGTGTGCAGTTTGTACGTGATGTGTGTACTGCAATATTTTCCGACTTCGACAGTGTGTATGTGTGTGAGGTGTGTATGTGTGTCACGCTGTGTGTGAGATATTTATGCATGTCACGCTGTGTGTAAAGTGTGTTACACTGTGTATGTGTGTGAGCTGTGTATGTGTGTCACGCTGTGTGAGGTGTGTATGTGTGTTACATTGTGTGAGGTGTGTATGCGTGTCACGCTGTGTGTGAGGTGTGTATGAGTGTCACACTGTGTTTGAGGTGTGTATGCGTGTAGCGCTGTGTGTGAGCTGTGCATTTGTGTCACGCTGTGTGTGAGCTGTGTATGTGTGTCATGCTGTGTGTGAGCTGTGCATGTGTGTCACGCTGTGTAAGGTGTGTATGTGTGTCACGCTGTGTGTGAGGTGTGTCGTGTGTCACGCTGTGTGTGATATGTGTATGTGTGTTACGCTGTGTGTGAGGTGTGTGTATGTGTCACGATATGTGTGAGGTGTGTGTGTCACGCTGTGTGTGAGGTGTGTTCGTGTGTCACGCTATGTGTGATATGTCTATGTGTAACGCTGTTTGAGGTGTGTATGCGTGTTACACTGTGTGTGAGGTGTGTATGCATGTCACGCTGTGTGTGAGATGTGTGTCACACTGTGTGAGGTGTGTATGTGTTTAGCGCTGTGTGTGAGATATGTATGTGTGTTACGCTGTGTGTGATGTGTGTATGCGTGCCACACTGTGTGTGAGCTGTGTATGTGTGTCACGCTGTGTAAGGTGTGTCTGCGTGTCACGCTGTGTGTGAGGTGTGTGTGTCACGCTGTGTGTGATATGTGTATGTGTGTTACGCTGTGTGTGAGGTGTGTATATGTGTCATGCTATGTGTGAGGTGTGTATGTGTGTCACGCTGTGTGTGAGGTGTGTATGTGTGTCATGTTGTGTATGAGATTTGTATGTGTGTGTTACACTGTGTGTGAGGTGTGTATGTATGTTGCACTGTGTGAGATGTGTGTGTCACACTGTGTGAGATGTGTATGAGTTACACTGTGTGTGTGTGAGATGTGTATGTGTGTCACACTGTGAGGTGAGGTGAGTATGTGTGTCACACTGTGAGGTGAGTATGTGTGTCACACTGTGAGAGATGTGTACGTGTGTTACACTGTGTGTGTGAGAGGTGTATGTGTGTCACACTGTGAGAGATGTGTATGTGTGTCACACTGTGAGAGATGTGTATGTGTGTCACACTGTGAGAGATGTGTATGTGTGTCACACTGTGTGAGATGTGTACGTGTGTTACACTGTGTGTGTGTGAGATGTGTATGAGTTACACTGTGTGTGTGAGAGATGTGTATGTGTGTTACACTGTGTGAGATGTGTACGTGTGTTACACTGTGTGTGTGTGTGTGTGTGTGTGTGTGTGTGTGTGTGTGTGTGTGTGTGAGATGTGTATGAGTTACACTGTGTGTGTGAGAGATGTGTATGTGTGTTACACTGTGTGTGTGAGATGTGTATGTGTGTTACACTGTGTGTGTGAGAGATGTGTATGTGTGTTACACTGTGTGTGTGAGATGTGTATGAGTTACACTGTGTGTGTGTGTGAGATGTGTATGTGTGTTACACTGTGCGTGTGAGAGATGTGTATGTGTGTTACACTGTGTGTGAGAGATGTGTATGTGTGTTACACTGTGTGTGTGTGAGAGATGTGTATGTGTGTTACACTGTGTGTGTGAGAGATGTGTATGTGTGTTACACTGCGTGTGTGAGAGATGTGTATGTGTTACACTGTGTGTGTGAGAGATGTGTATGTGTGTTACACTGTGTGTGTGTGTGTGTGTGTGTGTGTGTGTGTGTGTGTGTGTGTGTGTGTGTGAGATGTGTATGAGTTACACTGTGTGTGTGTGAGATGTGTATGTGTGAGAGATGTGTATGTGTGTTACACTCTGTGTGTGAGAGATGTGTATGTGTGTTACACTGTGCGTGTGTGTGTGAGATGTGTATGAGTTACACTGTGTGTGTGTGTGAGATGTGTATGTGTGTGAGATGTGTATGTGTGTTACACTGTGTGTGTGTGAGATGTGTATGTGTGTTACACTGTATGTGTGTTACACTGTGTGTGTGTGTGTGAGATGTGTATGTGTGTTACACTGTGTGTGTGAGATGTGTATGTGTGTGAGATGTGTATGTGTGTTACACTGTGTGTGTGAGAGATGTGTATGTGTGTTACACTGTGTGTGTGAGAGATGTGTATGTGTGTTACACTGTGTGTGTGTGTGTGTGTGTGTGTGTGTGTGAGAGAGAGATTTGTATGTGTGTTACACTGTGTGTGTGAGAGATGTGTATGAGTTGCACTGTGTGTGTGTGTGTGTGTGTGTGTGTGTGTGTGTGTGTGTGTGTGATGTGTATGTGTGTGAGATGTGTATGTGTGTTACACTGTGTGTGAGAGATGTGTATGTGTGTTACACTGTGTGTGTGTGAGATGTGTACGTGTGTTACACTGTGTGTGAGAGATGTGTATGTGTGTTACACTGTGTGTGTGAGAGATGTGTATGAGTTACACTGTGTGTGTGAGATGTGTATGTGTGTGAGATGTGTATGTGTTGATAAAGCTAATTATTTATCTTATAACATTCACTATATATTGGTAAGAGACTCAGTACGCAATGGGCGTACGGGGTACCGTAAGGGTACGCACTTAGCGTAGCAGACGCTAGGCCGTGGTCGAGACGCACGAGCGGCACGTTCGCTCACGGCTTACGCTGGGTATCGAGCACGCTATAGACGGTCCGAGTACCGTAATGCTACGCTACTAGCGTAGCATACGCTGTGCCCACAAGAGGAACACAAGCGGCGCAGACGCTCACAGGATGACACACAGTAAACCTTATATGCAACACAATGAAGGGATATACTTATACTGTAATGATATAACGCTTCTTAACCTTGTTAATATAAAAGCTGCTTGAGCGATTGAGACGCTCCGAATACCCTTAGCAATGTAATGATAAACACACAATACCTTGTAAGGTTCCAAAACCTTTATCTAGATGATTTTAGTATGTAAAAGGGGAAAACAGTTACAGCTTATACACTACAGCACTAACATAAACACCTAAACAGAATAACAGAAATTATACAATATACAACAGTTTCTTAATCCTAAACAATAATAGTGAGAGAGAGAGAGAGAGAGAGAGAGAGAGAGAGTATGGCAAATACAAACAGAGAATAAGTTGGCTACAGAGAACTTACACACTGGGGAATGATCGCTGCGCAGTCCTGGAATCAGCTCTCTAGTTAGTCAATGCTGAAAACCGTTGTGGAGAGTAGACTGAGCTGGCCCTGGCTGGCTGTTCTTATATACACTACATACAGTACACTACAAAGGGGCCTACAATCTCATTGTTCATTGGACACAGGAATCTGTCTTCACATTATAACAAAAGGTCATAGGTTGATTCAAACAGGTGGGCTGTGACTATTTCATACTGCTCAGGTGGGAGGGAATCTCAGGATTCCCGCCGCATGGATAATGAATTGCAAATACAGTGAATGTCCAAAAACTTCTTATAACCATAACTATTCGCAGGAGCGATTAATCTCTTTCAAACCAATACCGGAATGTTACTAACAATATACTCTACCGTTGCATACTAAACACCACTGCTCAAAACCTGTCTGACCCTTCGTATCATGTAAAGAGGGATTTCTCTGTCCATGAACCAGTTACACTAAACAAACTTACTGATATTATTAAGGGGACCATAACCTATAAAATACACTATTTGGATTAACTAAGTGACGATCGAGTCGCTCGCCAGACGCACACAAACTCTACCATAAATGCACATTCCACGCGCCTGAGCGCACAACCGTGGAGGCGCCGTTACGCAACTGCGAATATGCGCACGCACGGGAGAGAATGTGCACGTGCAGCGGGCAAGCGCATGGGGTTAGTACAAGGCGATGAGAATAACGATATTTTTCGACTTTGACAGTCCACCCTTTGGCAGTCACCAATAACTGCCACTTCCTAAACAAAACAGAAAAATATATGTCATCATGTAAATACCTTTTTATGATTGGGTAAGGGAGGAGAGGAGAAGGTTAGAAAGATATGACCTAGTGAGACAGTAAAAGCATGTGTGTATGAAATCCATGTTTGAGGGGTCATGTATCATCGTGCCGTACGTGTTTTAAATCAAGCTTCGAGGTATTGCGAAGTATACATTTGAATCCTTCTTATCCCTTATCAAGGGTCTGTGGATGGGCTGTCAAACTCTACCAAGCTCTTTTCGGCTTTTGGTTGCAACAAATGGGGGAGCACATTTAGTTGATGATACATGAATGGGGGGAACATGTGAATGCTGATATATGTGTCTATATTCCCTGTCGACTATGTGTGTCATTACCTGGAGGTTGTAGAGATGAAGATAAGAAACAATCGTTATAAATGCAGTTGTAAACTATGTGAGTTTAAATAAACAGTCGCCGATTGAGGTCTTGTCTGATGTCTTGTCTGATGTACATGTTGTCTGATGTCTCTCGGTGCTTTTGTTGTAAATAGCGAGCAAAAGCTGTTCCATTGTCCATAAAATTACAGTCTCTAAAGTATTGGGCTTTCGTAAAAAGTTAAAGTCACTAGGGATATTGGGGGTCTGTGGCATAGTTCATCAATGGTCTGTGTAAAAGAGGTTGTCAAATTCTTCTTCCAAGCAGATGTCTTTGTACCTTGGAGGAAAACAAAGGAGAAACGGGTAAAAGAAACGGACCGTGGAATCACATTTTCATCACAACATTGTCTCTATCGTTGGGTCATAAATCAAATTAGTTGTTGTTATTATAGTGTCCTCGCTCCTCAGACTCATCACTCTGGTATTACCTTTACACTTCATTAAAGCCCGAACGCATCTAAATATCAGACCAACCAATATGACGACTCCCAGAATACACAAGAGAAATTTCCCTACATCCATTATAATACCTTGGGCCCATTCTCCTAAACCAGAGAACCAATTTCGTGGGTTCAACCATGACACCCAACTGGTCAGCTCATTACCCACAGCAGCGAGTGTGAGATTGTGTTTCCTTCGAAACTCCCACTTCAATTGTAAAATGTCATCCATCTTTTGGTCTATGACCTCGGCTGGGTCCTCCATGCTGTTTGTAATATACGTGCAGCACTTTATTCCATATTGAGTTGCTAGGGTAACACAATACCCGCCTGTCACTGCTGTGAGGTAATTTAGAATCATCCTATGCTGAACCAGCTCTGTTTTGTAGGCTTGTAACTCTCTCCCAGTGTACCTGAACGTGTCGTCATACATTTCGGTGATATTGTCTAACAAGTTTGCTGGCGCAGATATATATCTATAATTTATCACTCCTCTGGCGGTACGAGTGATATCTAACGCGAGTAGGAATTGAATCCCGGTGGATTCATGGATCAGATCAGAGGCCGGATGCTCTGTCCTCTCTATCAGGTGCCTTTTAACGACGTGCTCGTAATGAGTGTGAGTATAAGGAGCTTGGGCACCGCGGTGAATGTCTTTCATTTTTAAATGGGATACAGTCATTACTTCAGGCAGTACTTTTCCAATGTAACACAATCCCTCTGAGTTTGGGGCAAGCCACTTATACGCCTTTCTCCCGCATATGAAATATGCATCATCGGGGAGAACATATGGGACGGAGTATGACATTACCATGTTACAAATTTTCCATGTGAAATCTCCTAACCCTAACTCTCCCATCTGTCTAGTACACGTATCAGTTTGTACGATATGTGCACAGTATCCTGGTGATACTTCTCCAACTCGCATGGTCCTACTTCCTAGAGTGTACCTATACCGGAAATATTTTCCACTGTTGGCGACCTGGCGTATAAGCTCTGTGTCTATGGGCATTCTATCGGCTCTATATGAAAATGTCATGGTTTGGTTACTCCATGACACTTCCCAATTTCCCGGCTTTCGGGGATTGGAAATGTTAAAGCATACTAAGGACTTATCCACATGATACTGGTGGAGCTTCAAACTAGGAGGACTAGAGATATTAAACCTCTTGTCCACCGGCCTCCCACCACTTAACTCAAGTACCTCTCCTACAGTTAAAGGGAATGGTACTAGTCCTGATTTGCTATGACCTTGAGGTACTTGAGAGCATACCCAACAGTCTGTCTGGTTTAACACTTTACCCACTAAGGAGTGATAGTCACTCAATGGATGCCGGTCCATGTGGACATTAAAACTGGACTGACATTTCTTGACGCACCCATCCTCAACTATATTGTCACAATGCCTACAGATGCAGTTCTCTTCAGCTAACAATCCTTCACAATACCTTCTATTGTCAATGCTACCAGATCGTTTTCTGATACTCGCCTTTACTCAGTGATTATGTTGCTCTTGGAAAACTACGCCTCCATCCTGGTCATCAGAACCCATTCCAGATCCTTTTTCGAACTCCATGGTACTCTCACCGAAACAGACTGCTCTGGTCAACATCATGGTCAACAGGAAAATCCGGATCACAGTCTCTTGTGGCAAGTCCATCTTATAGGAGGAAAAGGAGAAAAATAAGAAGGGGGACGGAGAATAGGAGGGAGATGGGAACTGGAGAAAATAACAAAAGGGAAAAAAGAAATCTGGCTCGACAAACGCCTCCGGTCTTATTATTCTCAGCACTCAGGTGTCGTCTCAACCTTCCCGGAACAGACACTCTAGTGATACAACCTCTACCGTCTGTTCTTTATCACGGGACCTCTCTGGGTCAGCAACCTTTTTACAATGAGACGAAAGGACCCAAGTGTTATGAGCCACGGCTGTGGCTCATTCCTGTTTTGCATTTTTGTTATGTATTTTATGTTATACTTCTGTTTATGTTCCCCGTGGGTGTCATGGGGTGCTCGGAGCTCACCCTTAAGGAGGGGATACTGTTATGAACCACAGGTAGTGGTTCATTTCTATTTTATGTTTATTTAGTTGTCTTGCATGCCAGGATTTCCCATTGCTCTGTTTTAGATTACTCTTGTCTGCTGCCGCTGGTGAGTCTGTGCAATTGCAGCTTGTTCCCATGTGTTCAGCCTCATCTGGCTGCTAATTGCATCTTGTCAGCTTGGAGTCCTGCAATAGGCCAGCTGCACTGGATTATTAATTAGGCCTCTCTGTTATATGCTGGCTGATTGCAGTTCGCAGATGCTGGTGATATTTCTGGGTTTTCAGTCTGCTTGAGTTCTGAGCTTGGTTCCTGCTAGTTCCTGAGCTTCCTGAATGCTGAATCTGTTTGCTGAAGGTGTTTCCAGTCCTGCTGTATCCGGTCGTTCCTGTTCTCAGTTGTCCTGTACTCGGAAGTCGTCATCTGTTCCTGGAGTCCTGACTGAGCACCTTTGAACATCCAGTGGTGTTCGTGAGTCACGGCGTAGCCGTGTGTTGCGGCTTGGGCCGCTTAATTATTTATCTTTTATTATTTGTGTTCCGGAGCTTTTGCGGAGGATTCCGCTCCCACAGATCCACTCTGGTATCCAGCGGTGCTGGGTAGGAGTACGGACTAGTGGATTTTGGTTGTCCTTTTCCCTGGCGGGTTACCGCACATACCTCAGGTTTAGTCAGTTAGCTTGTAGCCCCTGGCCTGGTTGTTTAGTCAGAGGGCCCCTTGTTATCACCCTGTCTCGGATTTCCCTTTGTCTCCCATTAAGACCTGAGGGGGCATCGGAGTTGGGCAGACATAATCCGCCCTTCAAACGCGGCTGCCATGGGCTCAAGCAACCATAGTCTCGCAGGGGATTTCTGACCACACGGGCGAGACAACGGAGTTAGGGCGCCAGGGGCTATTCCCTTTCCATTCCCCTTTCCCAGCATTACGTCCTGGTGCTCTGGACTCGCTTCATAACATCTCCCTTGTTCTGAGCACCAGGAACCTAACATTATCACCAGCCATACCACAAAAAAGAAATAAAACTTTTTTTTCTTTTTTGGCCCAGTCCAGTGTCTAGTCTAGAATCCAGTCCGGTGTTTTGAATCCAGTCCGGTGTTTTGAATCCAGTCCGGTGTTTTGAATCCAGTCCGGTGTTTTGAATCCAGTCCGGTGTTTAAAAAAAAAAAAAAGTCTTGTTTTGTTTAGCAAAATTTTGTCTTGCCTTGTCTTGCCTTGCCTTGTCTTGCCTTCCCTTGTCTTGCCTTCCCTTGTCTTGCCTTGTCTTGCCTTGCCTTGTCTTGTCTTGTCTCGTCTAGTTTTAAATCCTCCTATGTCTACTATGCAAGCCCTGCAGGCATCTCTCGCAGCTCTGAACTCTGTATTCAGTGCTTTGAGACCAGAGCGACTAGAAGTTTTGCAGCAATCTCTAAAGCAACTGCAAAACCTTCTGACTAAAATCTTGCTCATTTTGCCAGAAGTCGTTGAGAGTACATCTATCTCTAAAGAGACTCTTGCTCACAGTATGGTGACAAGAGAATCCTCTGGTCTAATTGAAGAGAAAAGGTTTAAAAGTTTTCTGCGGCCCAGGCTCTCAGAAGAGGAGCGTCTGCGTCGCAGAAACTTAAACTTATGCCTATATTGTGGGGGTTTAGGCCATTATCTGCAGACCTGTGAGTTGCGCAAGCCAAAGTGTGGTGACGAGTCTTGCCCTCTGGCCAAGTTGAGTCATGATACAAGACCTACTCCTGTCTCTACTGTGGCAGAGGCACTTGTCACACAACCCACACAAAAAAGCTCTCTGTCCTATAATTGGGGTCCTTGGGCAAGGGAGCCCCATTATAGATTCAGGAATCAAAAGAGAATGTTTCTCTCCTCTCTTGAGGTTCCTGTGGAAGCGGAGTTGCAAGTCCCTGGAGTGATGCCTGATGCCCAGGTTCCTGGAGTGGTGCCTGATGCCCAGGTTCCTGGAGTGGTGCCCGATGCCCAGGTTCCTGGAGTGGTGCCCGATGCCCAGGTTCCTGGAGTGGTGCCGATGCCCAGGTTCCTGGAGTGGTGCCCGATGCCCAGGGTCCTGGAGTGGTGCCCGATGCCCAGGGTCCTGGAGTGGTGCCCGATGCCCAGGGTCCTGGAGTGGTGCCCGATGCCCAGGGTCCTGGAGTAGTGCCCGATGCCCAGGGTCCTGGAGTGGTGCCCGTAGCCCAGGGTCCTGGAGTGGTGCCCGTAGCCCAGGGTCCTGGAGTGGTGCCCGTAGCCCAGGGTCCTGGAGCGGTACCCGATGCCCAGAGTGCTGGAGCGGTACCCGATGCCCAGAGTGCTGGAGCGGTACCCGATGCCCAGAGTGCTTGAGCGGTACCCGATGCCCAGAGTGCTGGAGCGGTACCCGATGCCCAGAGTGCTGGAGCGGTACCTGATGCCCTAGCTTATAGAGGGACATCAAATATTATAGTTCAGGTGTCCATATCGGAAGGGGTCTCAGAAGCTGTTACCCCAGGTAGGGACTTGAAAAGCGCAACCCTAGAAAGGGTCTCTAAAACCATAGTTCTTGAGGGGAACTCGAGAAGCAAAACCCCAGAAGGGATCTTTGAAGTAATATCCCCAAGTGGGGTCTCGAGAGACGCAGCCCCAAAGAAGGGTCTAGAAGTCGCTTCCCCAGGAAAGAACTTAAGAAGCATAGCATTAGTGGAGGATCTGAACGTTATTGCGTCAGCAAAAGTCCCGGAAGTCATAGTCCCGGGAGAACTTTCGATAATTATCGACTCAGAGAGGGAGGCCGATTGCCCGATCCCAGTCAGGGAGGCCAACGGCCCGGTCCCAGTAAAAGAATCCGAGGTGCTGGCCCCAGCGGGGTTCTCGGAGGCCACTGCCCCAGCGGGGTTCTCGGAGGCCACTGCCCCAGCGGGGTTCCCGGAGGCCACTGCCCCAGCGGGGTTCCCGGAGGCCACTGCCCCAGCGGGGTTCCCGGAGGCCACTGCCCCAGCGGGGTTCCCGGAGGCCACTGCCCCAGCGGGGTTCCCGGAAGTCACTGCCCCGGGTGGGGTTCAGAAAGTCACTGCCCCGGGTGGGGTTCAGAAAGTCACTGCCCCGGGTGGGGTTCAGAAAGTCTCAGCCCCGGGTGGGGTTCAGAGAGTCTCAGCCTCGAGTAAGGTCAATAGTGACCAGGTCCTAGCAAAGCACTCCAGTCAGTCAGATGAGAAGGAAACAGATCCTGACTCTGATATCTCAACATCCATAACCTTTGATGGGGACTTCGCCCAATTTCTGGCGCTTTTCAAACACTATTACACTATTATGTTGTCTAGACCATTTCTGGGCATCACTTCAGAAAACCTTGGGCTCTATCTGATTTATTCTTTTAGAGGAGAGCCTTCTGAGTGGGCAACCAGCCTAATGAAAGCTGAAGATCCCATTCTTCAGGATCCCCTAGCATTCTGTGATGCAATTGTTAAAAGATACGGTTCCAAAGAAATTGGTTCAGGTTCCTCTAAGTCACCCGTCTTGTCTGCTGAGAGTCCACCAAATACTGTAAACTCTGCACAAGAGTCCCAGCCCGATGTTTTGACTGCAGGATGTGCTTTTTTGACTTCTTCTTCTTCTAATAATAGTACTTTACCAGAAAGTTCAGCTCCCAAGGGTAAGAAACCTGTCTCTGATTTGAACGCAGCCTTGCTGGGTGGTACCATCAGTTCAGACAATGTTTGGGGAATTACCTTGGTCAGACCTAAAGAGCTTTGTAAAAAGAAGAAGAAGAAAAAGAAATAATTTTTTGACTCTTGCCTTGATTAAAAAAAAAAAAAAAAAAAGAGATTTTTTTTTCTCCTTGTCTTGTGTCCTGTGGCCACCGTTAGGGGGAGGGCACTGTTACAAGTTGTTGCTACAGCTTGTTTTTGTTTTCTTGTCTGTTAGACCAGTGTGTCAGGTTTTTTTTTTTTTTTTGTATCCCTTGTTCTGGATAGTCTGAATTTTGGGGTCTTTTGACCCCTCCTCAAGGGGGGGGGGGGGTAATGTTATGAGCCACGGCTGTGGCTCATTCCTGTTTTGCATTTTTGTTATGTATTTTATGTTATACTTCTGTTTATGTTCCCCGTGGGTGTCATGGGGTGCTCGGAGCTCACCCTTAAGGAGGGGATACTGTTATGAACCACAGGTAGTGGTTCATTTCTATTTTATGTTTATTTAGTTGTCTTGCATGCCAGGATTTCCCATTGCTCTGTTTTAGATTACTCTTGTCTGCTGCCGCTGGTGAGTCTGTGCAATTGCAGCTTGTTCCCATGTGTTCAGCCTCATCTGGCTGCTAATTGCATCTTGTCAGCTTGGAGTCCTGCAATAGGCCAGCTGCACTGGATTATTAATTAGGCCTCTCTGTTATATGCTGGCTGATTGCAGTTCGCAGATGCTGGTGATATTTCTGGGTTTTCAGTCTGCTTGAGTTCTGAGCTTGGTTCCTGCTAGTTCCTGAGCTTCCTGAATGCTGAATCTGTTTGCTGAAGGTGTTTCCAGTCCTGCTGTATCCGGTCGTTCCTGTTCTCAGTTGTCCTGTACTCGGAAGTCGTCATCTGTTCCTGGAGTCCTGACTGAGCACCTTTGAACATCCAGTGGTGTTCGTGAGTCACGGCGTAGCCGTGTGTTGTGGCTTGGGCCGCTTAATTATTTATCTTTTATTATTTGTGTTCCGGAGCTTTTGCGGAGGATTCCGCTCCCACAGATCCACTCTGGTATCCAGCGGTGCTGGGTAGGAGTACGGACTAGTGGATTTTGGTTGTCCTTTTCCCTGGCGGGTTACCGCACATACCTCAGGTTTAGTCAGTTAGCTTGTAGCCCCTGGCCTGGTTGTTTAGTCAGAGGGCCCCTTGTTATCACCCTGTCTCGGATTTCCCTTTGTCTCCCATTAAGACCTGAGGGGGCATCGGAGTTGGGCAGACATAATCCGCCCTTCAAACGCGGCTGCCATGGGCTCAAGCAACCATAGTCTCGCAGGGGATTTCTGACCACACGGGCGAGACAACGGAGTTAGGGCGCCAGGGGCTATTCCCTTTCCATTCCCCTTTCCCAGCATTACGTCCTGGTGCTCTGGACTCGCTTCATAACATCTCCCTTGTTCTGAGCACCAGGAACCTAACACCAAGTCTCTCTCTCGGCAACCTTCAATGCTGTCGTGCTGGTCAATAAGACTTGATATGGTCCTTCCGATCTGTCAATAAGGCAACCTGAGCGTAGAAAATTCCGTATCATTACATAATCCCCAGGTTCAATGTCATGACAATTACTGTCTGGCAAATCAGGAATCACCAACTTTAGGTTATCATTCTGATTCCTCAATTGCTTACTCATCTTAACCAAATACTTTACAGTGACTTCATTGTTACATTTCAAATCATCCTGGGGGTTAATCATAACATGGGGTTGTCGACCAAACAGAATTTCAAAAGGAGACAGATTAAGAGGGGACCTGGGAGTGGTTCTGATGCTGTATAATATGATTGGCAAAGCTTCGGGCCATAACAATCCTGTTTCAGCCATTACCTTGCTTAATTTGTTTTTAATAGTGCTGTTTACTCTTTCCACTTTCGCACTCGCCTGGGGGCGGTACGGAGTGTGCAGCTTACTATTAATTCCCATCAACTTACGCATTGCTTGAAAAATTTCACCTGTAAAATGGGTACCCCTATCACTCTAAATGATTATAGGGATACCGTACCTACACACAAATTCCTGCACAATTTTCTTTGCAGTAAACACAGCGGTATTTGTGGCCGCGGGAAATACTTCAACCCAATTTGAGAACACGTCAATACAAACCAATACATACTTTAAATTTCTACAAGGTGGAAATTGTATGAAATCAATTTGTATTACCTGGAAAGGACCATCTGTAGGAGGGATATGGGATGGCTCTGTTGGTATTGCCTTTCCGATATTCTTTCTCAAGCAGGTGAGACATGTCATCGCTCTTTTACCCGCATGAGAAGAAAATCCTGGGGCGCACCAATAAGCTCTTACCAACTTACACATTCCTTCTTTGCCTAGATGAGTCAGCCCATGTGCCGCTTCCGCTAGACTTGGAAGGTATGCTCTGGGTGCCACTGGCTTACCCTGTCCGTCTGTCCAGAGTCCTGAGGACTCCTGGCCATATCCTTTTGACCTCCAAACTGCCTTTTCTTGTGGTGAACACAAATTTTGCATTTCATATAATTTCTGTGTGTTTACAGTATTAAATACCATCAGCTGTGTGCTGTCAGTCTGTATGGGGGTACTGGCTGCTGATTTAGCAGCTTCGTCTGCTCAGCTGTTACCAAGTGATACCGGGTCTTGGCTATACGTGTGAGCTTTACACTTGATAACAGCCACTCTGTCAGGTTCCTGTATCGCTGTTAGAAGTCTTTTGATGTGGGCTGCATGTGCTACGAGTGTGCCAGCTGCCGTCATGAAATTTCTGAGGCGCCATAGGGCCCCGAAATCATGGACTACTCCGAAGGCGTACCTAGAATCCGTGTAGATATTGGCTGACTTGCCTTTAGCCAATTCGCATGCTCTGGTTAGGGCAACCAGTTCAGCAACTTGTGCTGAGTGTGGTGGGCCTAGGGGTTCCGCTTCTATGGTACCTTGGTCATCTACGACTGCGTATCCAGTACACAAGTCTCCCGAGTCCGTCTGTCTGTGACAACTGCCGTCAGTGTAGAAAGTAAAATCTACATCTTCCAGTGGGTTGTCACTGATGTCAGGCCTTGCCGTGAAATTTTGGGTCAAATATTCCATACAATCATGTGTATCATTTTCCTTACTAAATCCTCCTCCACCATCACTCTCATCATCCACCCTTTGTGCCTGTCCAGGCACACCTGGGAGATATGTTGCAGGATTTAATGCGCTGCATCTCCTTATGGTGATGTTTACGGGGGCCATCAACGCCAATTCCCATCTTGTAAACCGCGCTGATGAGACGTGCCTGGTTTGGGCAGAATTCAGCAAGGCTGACACTGCATGTGGTGTATGAATTGTGAGGTTGTGACCTAACACTACATCTTCGCTTTTACTTACTAGCAATGCTATTGCTGCAACACTTCGCAAGCATGTGGGGAGGGATCGCGCTACCGTGTCTAGCTGAGCGCTATAGTAGGCTACCGGCCTGCTGGCATCACCATGCTTCTGGGTTAAGACACCTGCCGCACACCCAGCACTCTCTGTTCCGTACAGCTCAAAGGGTTTTCCATAATCTGGCATACCTAATGCTGGTGCCTGCGTTAGGCACTGTTTAAGTCTCTCAAATGCCATCTCGGACTCGTCTGTATGCGAAATCCGATCAGGTTTGTTTGAGGAGACCATCTCCTGCAAAGGTAACGCTAGAATGGAAAACCCTGGGATCCAGTTACGGCAATACCCACACATTCCTAAAAACGTTCTAATCTGTTGCTGGGTTTGTGGCAGAGTCATGTCACGAATTGCTTGAATTCTATCAGCGGTGAGGTGTCTCAGTCCTTGTGTCAGACAGTGCCCCAAATTTTTACCTTGGTCTGGCATAATTGTAACTTGTCTTTGGAAACCTTGTGTCCGGTGTCTGAAAGATGAAACAGGAGTTGTTTCGTATCTCTCAGGGACGATTCAAGTGAATCTGAACACAGCAGTAGGTCATCTACGTACTGTATCAATACTGATCCGCTCTCAGGTTGGAAAGACTGTAAACAATCATGCAAGGCCTGAGAGAAAATACTTGGACTGTCAATGAAACCTTGTGGTAATCGAGTCCAGGTGTACTGAACTCCTCTGTATGTAAATGCGAATAAGTATTGACTGTCAGGGTGGAGAGGTACCGAGAAGAAGGCGGAGCAGAGGTCAATCACAGTGAAAAATTTGGCAGTGGGAGGGATTTGCATAAGGATGACAGCTGGATTTGGCACTACGGGGAACTGACTCTCAACTATTTTGTTGATCCCTCTTAGATCCTGCACTAATCTGTAACCCCTCCCCCCACTCTTTTTAACAGGGAAGATGGGACTATTGGCAGTGCTGGACGTCCTTACCAGAATGCCCTGTTGTAGCAAGCGCTCTATTACAGGGTAAACTCCTAACTCCACCTCTGGCTTCAGAGGGTATTGTGGGATTTTTGGAGCTATCCTACCATCTTTTACTTGTACAACTACTGGGGCTACGTTTGCCATTAATCCAGTGTCTTGTCCATCCTTGGTCCTCCTTGGTCCAAAGTGATTCCGGTATCTGGGAAATCATTTCCTCTACCTTGGACGGACACCTATTTACAACAACAGTGTGTGACATTAATCTTGTTGGGGAGTCTAGCATATCCTGCACTTCCTGAGCGTGGTTTTCGGGTATGTCCAAGAACACACCTTCAGGAGTACAATATATGACACATCCCATTTTGCACAGTAAATCTCTCCCTAGGAGATTAGCCGGAGCCGATGCAGCCAGCAGAAAAGAATGCTTGGTGTGCAAAGGCCCTATCGTAATCTCTGCAGGTTTGCTTAAAGGGTAGTGTTGTACTACTCCTGTTACTCCCATGGCTGGAATTGTTTTACCAGTGGTTCTCATGCCCACGGTCGAATTTATCACTGACTTGGCCGCCCCCGTATCTACAAGGAAATTTAGAGATTTACCAGCTACATCAATTGTGACCTCGGGTTCACTTCCAAGGCTCGCAATTAATTTCACTGGCTGCAGACTACAGGTGTGGCCCCACCCCTATGGTGCGTGGTGACCTCCCTGCATTGCGCTGGCAGCTATTACCTGTGAAGGGGGTAAATGGGAACTATCAGAGACTTGCCAGTCTCTTTTTGGGGGATACCTTTTTGTTTCCCCTGCGTGTGGCTCATAACTCCGTCTCTGCGGTCCTTGATCCCAATTTCGTGTGTCATGTCGTTGTCTAGGGGTTTGGTATGAGTTTTGTGCATTTTTCAATCTACAGTCTCGTGCAAAATGTCCCTCTTTATGACAGTAATAACAAGTTACCACATTTGACTTACCCACAGGGGTCTGAGACTTATGCTGAGTTGGCCTTGTGGTAAGGGCCTGTATACTTACGGCCATCAGCTTATCACTCTGCGACTCCCTGTGTCTGGTGATGTTCCGATCATGATCAATAGCGGCCTCTCTCAAAGTAGCCACTGACAAACCTCGCCAACATGGTTGGGTGGTCTGTACCCTCGTCCTCAATACTTCCTTTAAACCATCCATTAACACAGATACTGCTACTTCTCTATGATTCACATTTGTCTTAATGTCTTCTATCCCTGTATACTTAGCCATTTCCTGCAGTGCCCGATGAAAATAATCAGCAGCTATTTCTCCCTCTTTTTGCTTGATGGAGAAAATTTTGTTCCATTTAGCAACAGCTGGGAAATATACTCCCAGCTGCAAATTGATTCTTTTCACATTATCTTGATTGTACTCCTCAGTAAGGGGTACCTCTTCATCTAGTCTACAGTCAGCTATAAATCTCGCTGAGTCAACATTGGAGGGTAAACATGCCCTCAGCAATGTCCGCCAATCTTTGTTATTGGGCTCCACAGTATTTCCTAGCTCTCTAATGTACTTCTGGCTTGCAACTAGATCTTTCCTAGGATCAGGGAATTCAGACACCATTGATCTTAATTCCGTTCGGGAAAAGGGGCAGTGCATGGCGATGTATCTGACAGGAGTGACTCCTGAAGTGTCAGTTTTCCCATTCGGTACTGCAATTACCCTAACGGGATTAAGTTCAATAACATCATTCTGAGTAGATTCTACAACATGTGGTGTAATGGTTTCTGCATAGTGTACAGTGCCGTTCTTACCAGTTGATACGACCTCACCTGTCCCTCCACTAGGGGCCTTTGATACTGCTCTTACTGGTTGGGCCGTGCCCACTGTTGTTTCTGCTATGGTGGCTGCTAGAGAGAGTGCCGATATTGTTGTGGGTTCATCCTCTTGGTCACAATCCGGGGGAAAGTTTAAAACAGGGGACAGCTTGCACGGGTTAGTATTAGCATCAACAATCTTAGTTACATTATTCTTAACATCTATACAGTTACTAAGTGCATGTTTATCATACACCAGTGTGCCATTCTCTGTAACCACTTTCTCTCCCGTTATGTATGGTGGTGCGGTGGCTATCAGTTTCCTGATAGGGTTAGATCCAGCCACTTGAGCCAACCCTCTTTGTATTTCACCCTCCTGTTGCCATAATTGTAAATAATCATAATGTTTGATCCGTCTCTTTGCAGATTTAATGAGACATATCCTTCTCCTTAGATTTTGTAACACCTCGGGGCTAAAACTACCTACCCGTGGGAACTTTTCCCCGTCATGCACAGTCATTCTTTCCCATTCATCGCACAAAACCTCTGTGTGTGAACCGTATTTCTCACACATGATATACCTTGCCGACCCGATTGGCCGGTTTACTACATCAACCTGAACCAGGGTTGATCGCCCCCTACCTGAACAACTGGCCCCCATCTTTGCAGATGTTGCTTTCACTACCTCTGACCTTCAAATCAGGGTCTTCAGCGAACCCTTACAAAAACCAAGATGTCCGGGGTAGGCCGACGGTGAAAGTTCAACCGAGTGCTTTCACACACTTCTCGCCCACGTTGGCCAGTACTGCAATCACTGACTCAGAGCTGCTGTACCCAACCTAGGGCCCCTATGAACCTTTATTTACTGAGGCGTTGTGGGAGTAGGTTACCCGTCCCCAGCAAGTATCGGTTGTTAGAGAATTCCTGAGTGACCAGCGATCCTCCCTTAAAATAAAAAATTTTACACAAATCACGTTAGAATGTACAAATAGCGTTTATGACCCCTCTAGCGTACGCAAATGGTACTGGGTCAAGTTACCAACTAATGCAAACAATTACATGCGGTACAATCGTACTGCACATAAGCAACTAATCTTATGTGCGGAACGACCAGTGGAATCGAAAATTGTGGCTGCGAATTCCTTCAGCCAGAGCTTAATGGCCTATATGGGTACCGCACCAACCCTCCTGGGGTTGTGCTTCTTGACTTTATCTTATAGCGGACTTCCTAGTCTGCTGCACCTAGACCTCCTGGTCTGTCTCTGGACCTCCTGGTCTGTGTCTACAGTAGACCTCCTAATCTGCTATACTCTAATGCTCTTATTTCAGTATTTAACAAGGGATGCCTCCCAAGCCACCACGCGCCATCACTTTCACGGATGTACCCCACGAGAACTCGACTTCTAGGTTCCAACCAAAAATGAGAAACTTATATATATATACACACTTGTGAAAAAAGAAAAAATACTGCGCCACAGATGGAAATAAAATCCTTTTTTAACCCAACAAATATGGCTAAGCTATATTAAACACTCCCTGTCTATAGGGCGTCAGCTGGTCCCCCATATAAAATCGGGATGGTAAACCCCTGAAATGATTTGTGTTTATGAAAGGAAGAGATGGGGGGTAGCGACCAATAGTGTTTATAAATAATTACAAGATATTTAAAAAATATATGTAAAAAGTAAACATTTATTTAAAATTTTTGACAAAACTTTTTCTAAAAATGGGATAAAAAGCAAATACACATTCATATAAAAGCAATAAAGTGCAAAAGTATTAAAGTGCTTATCTGAGTCAGAGGTCAGTTAGATGCCCAACGCGTTTCGTCAGAGACTTCATCAAGGGGTAAAAGCAGACTGGGACAGGGCTTATATTTATACTAGTGCTGCTCCTAACTCAAATGTGACATCACTTCCTGCTATTTAGAAGAGCCTTAATGCTGGATTGCTGGATTCTCCTGATATATTACATCCTCCCTATTGGGACATATGCTATAACTAAACATATGAAAAACGAGTGTGTTCTAACATGATAATGTGTATAAAACAACTTAAAACGTCCATTATGTGTAGATTCGTGGCATTTCCGCCACACTTCCGGTATCCGGATGAATTGGAGTCCCGGGCGCGTCACTTCCGCCCCACTTCCGGTTAGGTACTGCACATGTGCACGCTGTTACTGGTACTTCAATTGGAGCTCAAAGATTCCCAGTAGGTCCGTTTGTTGCTGCGGCGGCCATTTTTCATTAGATCTCCCTAGATAGTCCATAGCGGCGGCCATTTTATTGTAGCTTGTGATTACCATAATATGGGACATGTTTCATTTATTCATATGCGGTTTCCATGGAGATTAAAAAGAAAGAAGAAAACTCGATTAAAGCCTTTGTATAGACAGTTGCTAGTGCAATTCTTATATCAGATCATAACCTTAGATCAGAATGTGTATATATATATAAATAATATGAATCCTTATATGTATACAAATAAAATGGAAAACTGAACATGTATAAAGAATAATATACATATATATATACATACACATACATATATGTATATATATATATATATATATATATACATGAAGGGATTGCTGTATCTACAAGGTATATACATATGTGATTATAAAAAATACACATGTATAAAAATATATATGTATATACATAAATAAATAAATAGATAAATACATAAATATATTCGTATAGAGAAAACGATTGCCAATACATACTAGATATAATTAAAATATATGAGTGATGGTGCCATAAGAATTATTGTGGTTTTTAATAAGTGGGAACTATTATTCGTGTGTCTCAGAGTGCTATGCGGTGTATTAGTGCATATATATATATAATTTATCTAGGACATAAAGACAGCTCGTTTGGGTTTCATTTACAGTACCTGATCTTCCCAGGCGGTCTCCCTTGCTGGTACTGATCAGGCCC
Source organism: Pseudophryne corroboree (assembly GCF_028390025.1). Lineage (NCBI taxonomy): Eukaryota > Metazoa > Chordata > Amphibia > Anura > Myobatrachidae > Pseudophryne > Pseudophryne corroboree. The sequence goes on along the minus strand of NW_026970126.1, from coordinate 272,683 downwards.
AACACTGCTTCGCTTCCAAGTTCGGGCGAGATTGGGCCTTTCCAGTGTGGTTTGACTGTAGAGAAGTTTTTAACCGTGCCTATATCGTCCTATTAATAAACTACAATATATACTGATTTAATAACCATACCTATGTCTTAGGATATAATATTGTGATGCGGGATAGGATATTGGTGGGGAGTGAGGGTGAAGAAGGTGGGGTAAGGAATTGCGGATAGGGTATTATACTGTACATTCTTCTTTATAGGGTTTCTTCATAAAAACGGAGCAATTTCGTAGTTTTCATTAAATCCCATCGGGTGTAATGTCCGTAGCTGGAAAATCCAGAACATCTCTCTTCGTGAAAGTTTATTGGCTAAATCGCCGCCTCTTTCTCCCAGTTTTACCAATTCAATGGCCTTGAAGGTAAGAGATTCGGGATTGGACTTGTGCACGAGGTTAAAGTGCTTTGAAACAGCATGAGATTCCACTTTGTTCTTTATGTTTCGGATATGTTCTTGTATTCTCATTTTCAAGGGTCTTTTAGTTTTTCCAACATACTGCTTTCCACATTTGCATTCCAGTAAATAGATGACGGATTGAGTATTACAGTTGATAAAGTCTTTAATTTTATATTCTTTCTTTTTTTCCGAATCCGTGAATGTCCTCCTAACCGGATGTAGAAATCTGCATATATTGCATCTACCACATTTATGTGACCCTGTACATTTAGGAAATGACCGACAATCCTCTTCTTTATTGGATAACATACTTGGGGCCAGAATGTCTTTTAAGTTACGTGATTTTCTGAAAATAATTTCAGGATGCGGAGGTAAAAGTTCTTTAAGATTTGGGTCCATTAGTAAAATACCCCAATGGTCCTTGAGTGAATTTCTAATAGACGATTCGTGCCGATTGTATGTTGTAATGAATGTCGTACAGTCTTTCTTTTTATCTTTTCTCTGTTTGTACTCCAGAAGTTTTGATCTTTCCAAGGCTTTAGCTTTATTCATGGCTTCTTCTAAAATTGGGACTGGATATTCTTTTTCTCTGAATCGATTGCTATATAGTTCCAGTTGTGCATCACAATCTATCTGGTTACTACAGTTCCTTTTAATTCTATTGAATTGAGAAAAGGGGATATTGTTTTTCCAGCGCTTGAAGTGGTTGCTTTTGTAGTGGAGGTAACTGTTTGTGTCAACTTGTTTCACAAAGTTCTTGGTTACAATAGAACCGTTTGCCCCCGTCAGAACCAGATCTAAAAATTCTATTGACTCTCTGTTTATGTTAGATGTAAATGCAAGATTCATCTCGTTATTGCCAAGGAAGTCTAAAAAGTTATAAAAACACTCAACCGTACCATCCCAAATTATTAAAATGTCATCAATATAGCGTTAATAAAAAATAATGTGACTTTTAAAATCTTGGTTGTTATATATATATGTTTCCTCCCAACATCCCATAAAAAGGTTAGCGAAACTGGGCGCAAAGATCGTGCCCATCGCTGTGCCACAACGTTGTAAATAAAAACAATCCAGAAATTTAAAATAGTTGTGTTGGAGGATAAAATACATAATATTACAAATAAAATCTTTATGAATGTCTGTCAGTGAGACGTCTTTGTCTAAAAACACCCTACATGCTGCGACCCCCTGTTCGTGTTCTATGCAAGTGTATAATGACTGTACGTCTATTGTGGCCCACATGTATGTGTCTTTCCATTCAAGATCTTTCAGTAAATTTAGTACAGAGGTAGTATCTTTAAGGTAGGATGGTAGTTCTTTGACATAGGCTTTCAGAAAAACATCAGCATATTCGGATAAATTGGAAGTGAGCGAATCAATGCCCGCCACTATTGGTCTTCCTGGCGGTTTGGACTGATCTTTGTGAATTTTGGGCAAGAAATAAAAAATAGGGGTAGTGGGGTCTGATCTCATTAAATATTGAAATTCACTTTTAGTGATGGTGTCTGTTCGTAGGCCGCTGAGTAATAACGCTCGTAATTCCTCAACAAATGCGTCTTTCGGATCACCTGCCAGTTTTTCATAGGAGGTTGTATCCCCCAAACAGCCTCAATGCTTCATTAGTGTATTTGTCACGGTCCATAATGACCAGGCCCCCCCCTTTATCAGCCTGTTTTATAACTATGCCCTTATTCTTTTGCAGATTTTTCAGTGCTTCACTCTCTCGGTTGGTAATATTTTTCTCCTTTATTTTCTCCTGTTCGGTTTCACAAATATCTTTTTTTACCAGTTCGTAAAAAATGTTAAGGTTGCTCCCTTTAGATTCTAGCGGATAATACTTTGAGGTTGGTTTCAGACCTGATTTTGACTGGTCATTGTAATTGCTGATGATGGCGTCTTCCTTTCTGAGAAAATGTCTTTTGAGAGTTAATTTTCTTACGAATTTATTTAAATCAATAAATGTCTCGAATTTATTAAGACCTCCTGTAGGTGCAAAAGTGAGGCCCTTATTCAATAAGGATACCTCTGGTTCCGTCAGTATGTGTTTTGATAGGTTAAATATCCCCTTTTCTCTTAGATCCGCAGTTACAACGTTCTTTTCTTGGTATCTCTCCCTCCTGCTGCCCGTTTTCCTCTTCCTCTGTGTACCGTATTTTTAGTGGGGATGCTGGTCGGTAATCTTCTTTCAATGTGTTCCATATTACTTCTTTTGGCCTTGTTCCTAATCGTTGGGATAAAAAAGCCTGGTCGTTGTTTGACCCCAATCTCTGTAAGGCTGTGAATCTGTTTGATGTCTTTATACTTGTTGATGGTGTTGTTATATCTGAATTCCGTCTCGGTTTTCCCTTTATTGGTACTGTTTTCCAATATGATCTGTTAGGTCTGTCGTTTTGTTGTCCTGTTGCTCCAAATCTACTCCAATTCTTGACTCGTCCTAGTTCATAATCGTTTTTGTCCCTGAGAAACTTTTTCTCTTTGCCTTTGGTGACCTCTTCTTCTATACGTTCCAATTTTTTATTGAGAACTTTCTCGTTGATGTTGTAATCTTCTTTATCTTTGAAAGGTTCCAGTTCTGCCTCTTTACTTTTAATACTGTTCTCCAATTCTGATAGACATTTCCTCTTCTCCTCAACTAGGAGTTTCATCAGATCTATGGAACAATTGTGCAATACTTTATCCCATTTTTCTAAAAAGTTTGTGTCAAGATTGCCGAATGTGGGTTGTTTAGAAATCCTCAGGCCTCTTGGTATTCTGTCTACTGATATATAATGCTCTAAACCTTTTATATCCCACCACGTTTTAACTTCTTTAGTGAGGAGTTTCTCTATTCCCCAGAACAAATCATCTAAGTCACATGGTGGGGAGAGGTCACTGTTAGATTTTTTCTCATTAAATATTCTTTGACACCAGTTATTTCTCTTTGTTGTTCGATCTGAGTTTCGTAACATATTTTAATGTAGGATTACTTCCCAGGCTGCAGTATTTATTAATACCAATAGAAATCGTGAAAAAAGAAAAAGTACTGCGCCACAGATGGAAATAAAATCCGTTTTTAACCCAACAAATATGGCTAAGCTATATTAAACACTCCCTGTCTATAGGGCGTCAGCTGGTCCCCCAAATAAAATCGGGATGGTAAACCCCTGAAATGATTTGTGTTTATGAAAGGAAGGGATGGGGGGTAGCGACCAATGGTGTTTATAAATAATTACAAGACATTTAAAAAATATATGTAAAAAGTAAACATTTATTTAAAATTTTTGACAAAACTTTTTCTAAAAATGGGATAAAAAGCAAATACACATTCATATAAAAGCAATAAAGTGCAAAAGTATTAAAGTGCTTATCTGAGTCAGAGGTCACTTAGATGCCCAACGCGTTTCGTCATAGAGACTTCATCAAGGGGTAAAAGCAGACTGGGACAGGGCTTATATTTATACTAGTGCTGCTCCTAACTCAAATGTGACATCACTTCCTGCTATTTAGAAGAGCCTTAATGCTGGATTGCTGGATTCTCCTGATATATTACATCCTCCCTATTGGGACATATGCTATAACTAAATATATGAAAAACGAGTGTGTTCTAACATGATAATGTGTATAAAACAACTTAAAACGTCCATTATGTGTAGATTCGTGGCATTTCCGCCACACTTCCGGTATCCGGATGAATTGGAGTCCCGGGCGCGTCACTTCCGCCCCACTTCCGGTTAGGTACTGCGCATGTGCACGCTGTTACTGGTACTTCAATTGGAGCTCAAAGTTTCCCAGTAGGTCCGTTTGTTGCTGCGGCGGCCATTTTTCATTAGATCTCCCTAGATAGTCCATAGCGGCGGCCATTTTATTGTAGCTTGTGATTACCATAATATGGGACATGTTTCATTTATTCATATGCGGTTTCCATGGAGATTAAAAAGAAAGAAGAAAACTCGATTAAAGCCTTTGTATAGACAGTTGCTAGTGCAATTCTTATATCAGATCATAACCTTAGATCAGAATGTGTATATATATATATATATATATATATATTTTTATGAATCCTTATATGTATACAAATAAAATGGAAAACTGAACATGTATAAAGAATAATATACATATATATATATACACATACATATATATATATATACATGAAGGGATTGCTGTATCTACAAGGTATATACATATGTGATTATAAAAAAAACACATGTATAAAAATATATATGTATATACATAAATAAATAAATAGATAAATACATAAATATATTCGTATAGAGAAAACGATTGCCAATACATACTAGATATAATTAAAATATATGAGTGATGGTGCCATAAGAATTATTGTGGTTTTTAATAAGTGGGAACTATATACACACTCTTTCACCTCATATACTCTTTGCTTTCGTTTCTGTACAGAAATCCCTTTCATTCAGTATCGCAGTCTTAGTCCTAAAGGAGTTACAACTAGAGAAGGATTATTTACGCTAAAATTTAGGACACTGAGATTGACTTGCGCTATTATCGCGTTGCCTCCGTATCACCTACTAAAACAATACTATCGTGTGATTTGTATTACGTGGGCATACCCATACGCTCCGTTGCGTAATATACGCTACGTGTGTAAGCCCTTGCGTATGCTAGTCCCGCCCTTTGTTAGAGACACGTGTACGCAGGCCAGACACGTCCACAGTAATACAAGTAACACGTTTCTATCAATGCAAATGATATTTAACTGTAATCATTTACTGAGCACCACACAGAACTTCCTTTTATCTTAGGCAAGCCGTGTGCGTGTTTTACAAATTACTTCCTTACGTATTAATTTTACTTTTAACTACCAATAGCAACAAATCTTTCTCAGCACGTTATCAATGATAAATGGCAAACAGGAAGGCGAGATGTGAAAATTACACAAATGAAAAATGCAGGTGTGTGCGTGTGTTGCGTACGCAATGTGTATCAAACAGAAATAAAACAGTTTTAAAAGACAATAGCGTACTGTTCTTACCTTCCGGTTCCGGATTCCACCAGCACTCCTACAGCGTAGCGATGCAGACGCTTATCTAGTCAGCACTACCGTATCCCTCACCACCAACACGGATACGAAGGGATACGCCTTCCCGCCCTTTGCTGACAGATAAAGTCTGCTTGTGTTCGCTAGAGCGGATATGTGGAGGACGGACGAGCCGCCAATTGATAAAGCTAATTATTTATCTTATAACATTCACTATATATTGGTAAGAGACTCAGTACGCAATGGGCGTACGGGGTACCGTAAGGGTACGCACTTAGCGTAGCAGACGCTAGGCGGTGGTCGAGACGCACGAGCGGCACGTTCGCTCACGGCTTACGCTGGGTATCAAGCACGCTATAGGCGGTCCGAGTACCGTAATGCTACGCTACTAGCGTAGCATACGCTGTGCCCACAAGAGGAACACAAGCGGCGCAGACGCTCACAGGATGACACACAGTAAACCTTGTATGCAACACAATGAAGGGATATACTTATACTGTAATGATATAACGCTTCTTAACCTTGTTAATATAAAAGCTGCTTGAGCGATTGAGACGCTCCGAATACCCTTAGCAATGTAATGATAAACACACAATACCTTGTAAGGTTCCAAAACCTTTATCTAGATGATTTTAGTATGTAAAAGGGGAAAACAGTTACAGCTTATACACTACAGCACTAACATAAACACCTAAACAGAATAACAGAAATTATACAATATACAACAGTTTCTTAATCCTAAACAATAATAGTGAGAGAGAGAGAGAGAGAGAGAGAGTATGGCAAATACAAACAGAGAATAAGTTGGCTACAGAGAACTTACACACTGGGGAATGATCGCTGCGCAGTCCTGGAATCAGCTCTCTAGTTAGTCAATGCTGAAAACCGTTGTGGAGAGTAGACTGAGCTGGCCCTGGCTGGCTGTTCTTATATACACTACATACAGTACACTACAAAGGGGCCTACACTCTCATTGTTCATTGGACACAGGAATCTGTCTTCACATTATAACAAAAGGTCATAGGTTGATTCAAACAGGTGGGCTGTGACTATTTCATACTGCTCAGGTGGGAGGGAATCTCAGGATTCCCGCCGCATGGATAATGAATTGCAAATACAGTAAATGTCCATAAACTTCTTATAAACATAACTATTCGCAGGAGCGATTAATCTCTTTCAAACCAATACCGGAATGTTACTAACAATATACTCTACCGTTGCATACTAAACACCACTGCTCAAAACCTGTCTGACCCTTCGTATCATGTAAAGAGGGATTTCTCTGTCCATGAATCAGTTACACTAAACAAACTTACTGATATTATTAAGGGGACCATAACCTATAAAATACACTATTTGGATTAACTAAGTGACGATCGAGTCGCTCGCCATACGCACACAAACTCTAACGTAAATGCACATACCACGCGCCTGAGCGCACAACCGTGGAGGCGCCGTTACGCAACTGCGAATATGCGCACGCACGGGAGAGAATGTGCACGTGCAGCGGGTAAGCGCATGGGGTTAGTACAAGGCGATGAGAATAACGATATTTTTCGACTTTGACAGTGTGTTACACTGTGTGTGTGAGAGATGTGTATGTGTGTTACACTGTGTGTGTGAGAGATGTGTATGTGTGTTACACTGTGTGTGTGAGAGATGTGTATGAGTTACACTGTGTGTGTGAGAGATGTGTATGAGTTACACTGTGTGTGTGTGAGATGTGTATGTGTGTGAGATGTGTATGTGTGTTACACTGTGTGTGTGAGAGATGTGTATGTGTGTTACACTGTGTGTGTGTGTGTGTGTGTGTGTGTGTGATGTGTACGTGTGTTACACTGTGTGTGTGTGTGTGTGTGTGTGAGAGATGTGTATGTGTGTTACACTGTGTGTGTGAGAGATGTGTATGAGTTACACTGTGTGTGTGAGAGATGTGTATGAGTTACACTGTGTGTGTGAGAGATGTGTATGTGTGTTACACTGTGTGTGTGTGTGTGTGTGTGTGTGTGAGATGTGTACGTGTGTTACACTGTGTGTGTGAGAGATGTGTATGTGTGTTACACTGTGTGTGTGTGAGAGATGTGTATGTGTGTTACACTGTGTGTGTGTATGTGTGTTACACTGTGTGTGAGAGATGTGTATGTGTGTTACACTGTGTATGTGTGTGTGTGAGATGTGTACGTGTGTTACACTGTGTGTGTGAGAGATGTGTATGTGTGTTACACTGTGTGTGTGAGAGATATGTATGTGTGTTACACTGTGTGTGTGTGTGAGATGTGTACGTGTGTTACACTGTGTGTGTGAGAGATGTGTATGTGTGTTACACTGTGTGTATGAGAGATGTGTATGTGTGTTACACTGTGTGAGATGTGTATGTGTGTTACACTGTGTGTATGAGAGATGTGTATGTGTGTTACACTGTGTGTGTGTGTGTGTGTGTGTGTGTGTGTGTGTGTGTGTGTGTGTGAGATGTGTACGTGTGTTACACTGTGTGTGTGAGAGATGTGTATGTGTGTTACACTGTGTGTGTGAGAGATGTGTATGTGTGTTACACTGTGTGTGTGAGAGATGTGTATGAGTTACACTGTGTGTGTGTGAGATGTGTATGAGTAACACTGTGTGTGTGTGAGATGTGTGTTACACTGTGTGTGTGTGAGAGATGTGTATGAGTTACACTGTGTGTGTGTGTGAGATGTGTATGAGTTACACTGTGTGTGTGTGAGATGTGTATGTGTGTTACACTGTGTGTGTGAGATGTGTATGTGTGTTACACTGTGTGTGTGTGTGTGTGTGTGTGTGTGTGTGTGTGTGTGTGTGTGTGAGATGTGTATGTGTGTTACATTGTGTGTGTGAGAGATGTGTATGAGTTACTGTGTGTGTGTGTGTGAGATGTGTATGAGTTACACTGTGTGTGTGTGAGATGTGTATGAGTTACACTGTGTGTGTGTGTGCGTGTGTGTGTGTGTGTGTGTGTGAGGTGTGTATGTGTGTTACACTGTGTGTGTGTGTGTGTGTGTGTGTGTGTGTGAGGTGTGTATGTGTGTTACACTGTGTGTGTGTGAGGTGTGTATCTGTGTTACACTGTGTGTGTGAGATGTGTATGTGTGTTACACTGTGTGTGTGTGTGAGATGTGTATGTGTGTTACATTGTGTGTGTGTGAGATGTGTATGAGTTACACTGTGTGTGTGAGATGTGTATGAGTTACACTGTGTGTGTGAGGTGTGTATGTGTGTTACACTGTGTGTGTGTGTGTGTGTGTGTGTGTGTGTGTGTGTGTGTGTGTGTGTGTGTGTGTGTGTGAGGTGTATGAGTTACACTGTGTGTGTGAGGTGTGTATGTGTATTACACTGTGTGTGTGTGTGTGAGATGTGTACGTGTGTTACACTGTGTGTGTGTGAGAGATGTGTATGTGTGTTACACTGTGTGTGTGAGAGATGTGTATGAGTTACACTGTGTGTGTGTGTGAGATGTGTATGTGTGTGAGATGTGTATGTGTGTTACACTGTGTGTATGAGAGATGTGTATGTGTGTTACACTGTGTGTGTGAGATGTGTACGTGTGTTACACTGTGTAAGTGAGAGATGTGTATGTGTGTTACACTGTGTGTGTGAGAGATGTGTACGTGTGTTACACTGTGTGTGTGTGTGAGAGATGTGTATGTGTGTTACACTGTGTGTGTGTGTGTGAGATGTGTATGTGTGTTACACTGTGTGTATGAGATGTGTATGTGTGTTACAGTGTGTGTGTGTGTGTGTGTGTGTGTGTGTGTGTGTGTGTGTGATGTGTACGTGTGTTACACTGTGTGTGTGAGAGAGATGTGTAGGTGTGTTACACTGTGTGTGTGAGAGATGTGTATGTGTGTTACACTGTGTGTGTGAGAGATGTGTATGAGTAACACTGTGTGTGTGTGTGTGTGTGTGTGTGTGTGTGTGTGTGTGTGTGTGTGTGAGATGTGTATGAGTTACACTGTGTGTGTGTGTGTGTGAGAGATGTGTATGTGTGTTACACTGTGTGTGTGTGTGTGTGTGTGTGTGTGTGTGTGTGTGTGTGAGATGTGTATGTGTGTTACACTGTGTGTGTGAGAGATGTGTATGAGTTACACTGTGTGTGTGAGATGTGTATGTGTGTTACACTGTGTGTGTGTGAGATGTGTATGAGTTACACTGTGTGTGTGTGAGATGTGAATGAGTTACACTGTGTGTGTGTGAGATGTGTATGAGTTACACTGTGTGTGTGTGTGTGTGTGTGTGTGAGGTGTGTATGTGTGTTACACTGTGTGTGCGTGTGAGGTGTGTATGTGTGTTACACTGTGTGTGAGGTGTGTATGTGTGTTACACTGTGTGTGTGAGATGTGTATGTGTGTTACACTGTGTGTGTGTGAGATGTGTATGTGTGTTACAGTGTGTGTGTGTGTGTGTGTGTGTGTGAATGAGATGTGTATGAGTTACACTGTGTGTGTGTGAGATGTGTATGAGTTACACTGTGTGTGTGAGGTGTGTATGTGTGTTACACTGTGTGTGTGTGTGTGTGTGTGTGTGTGAGAGAGGTGTGTATGAGTTACACTGTGTGTGTGTGTGTGTGTGTGTGTGTGTGTGTGTGTGTGTGTGTGTGTGTGTGTGTGTGTGTGAGGTGTGTATGTGTGTTACACTGTGTGTGTGTGTGTGTGTGACAGGTGTGTATGTGTGTTACACTGTGTGTGTGTGTGTGTGTGTGTGTGTGTGTGTGTGAGAGGTGTGTATGTGTGTTACACTGTGTGTGTGTGTGTGTGTGTGTGTGTGTGTGTGTGTGTGTGAGATGTGTATGAGTTACACTGTGTGTGTGTGAGATGTGTATGAGTTACACTGTGTGTGTGAGGTGTGTATGTGTGTTACACTGTGTGTGTGTGTGTGAGGTGTGTATGTGTGTTACACTGTGTGTGTGAGATGTGTATGTGTGTTACACTGTGGTGTGTGAGATGTGTATGTGTGTTACAGTGTGTGTGTGTGTGTGAGATGTGTATGAGTTACACTGTGTGTGTGTGAGATGTGTATGAGTTACACTGTGTGTGAGGTGTGTATGTGTGTTACACTGTGTGTGTGTGTGTGTGTGTGTGTGTGTGTGTGTGAGGTGTGTATGAGTTACACTGTGTGTGTGTGTGTGTGAGGTGTGTATGTGTGTTACACTGTGTGTGTGTGTGTGTGTGTGTGTGTGTGTGTGTGTGTGTGTGTGTGTGTGTGTGTGTGAGGTGTGTATGTGTGTTACACTGTGTGTGTGTGTGTGTGTGTGTGTGTGTGAGGTGTGTATGTGTGTTACACTGTGTGTGTGTGAGATGTGTATGAGTTACACTGTGTGTGTGAGAGATGTGTATGAGTTACACTGTGTGTGTGTGTGTGTGTGTGTGTGTGTGAGGTGTGTATGTGTGTTACACTGTGTGTGAGGTGTGTATGTGTGTTACACTGTGTGTGTGAGGTGCGTATGTGTGTTACACTGTGTGTGTGTGTGTGTGTGTGTGTGAGATGTGTATGTGTGTTACACTGTGTGTGTGTGAGATGTGTATGTGTGTTACAGTGTGTGTGTGTGTGTGTGAGATGTGTATGAGTTACACTGTGTGTGTGTGTGTGTGTGTGTGAGATGTGTATGAGTTACACTGTGTGTGTGAGGTGTGTATGTGTGTTACACTGTGTGTGTGTGTGTGTGTGTGTGTGTGTGTGTGTGTGTGTGTGTGTGTGTGTGAGTGAGGTGTGTATGAGTTACACTGTGTGGGTGTGTGAGGTGTGTATGTGTGTGTTACACTGTGTGTGTGTGAGGTGTGTATGTGTGTTACACTGTGTGTGAGGTGTGTATGTGTGTTACACTGTGTGTGTGAGAGATGTGTATGTGTGTTACACTGTGTGTGTGTGTGTGAGATGTGTATGTGTGTTACACTGTGTGTGTGAGATGTGTATGTGTGTTGCACTGTGTGTATGAGATGTGTATGTGTGTTACACTGTGTGTGTGTGTGATGTGTACGTGTGTTACACTGTGTGTGTGAGAGATGTGTATGTGTGTTACACTGTGTGTGTGAGAGATGTGTATGAGTAACACTGTGTGTGTGTGTGTGTGTGTGTGTGTGTGTGTGTGTGAGATGTGTATGAGTTACACTGTGTGTGTGAGAGATGTGTATGTGTGTTACACTGTGTGTGTGTGTGTGTGTGTGTGTGTGTGTGAGATGTGTATGTGTGTTACACTGTGTGTGTGTGAGAGATGTGTATGAGTTACACTGTGTGTGAGATGTGTATGTGTGTTACACTGTGTGTGTGTGTGAGATGTGTATGAGTTACACTGTGTGTGTGTGAGATGTGTATGAGTTACACTGTGTGTGTGTGTGAGGTGTGTATGTGTGTTACACTGTGAGTGTGTGTGAGGTGTGTATGTGTGCTACACTGTGTGTGAGGTGTGTACGTGTGTTACACTGTGTGTGTGAGAGATGTGTACGTGTGTTACACTGTGTGTGTGAGAGATGTGTATGTGTGTTACACTGTGTGTGAGAGATGTGCATGTGTGTTACACTGTGTGTGTGTGAGATGTGTACGTGTGTTACACTGTGTGTGTGAGAGATGTGTATGTGTGTTACACTGTGTGTGTGAGAGATGTGTATGTGTGTTACACTGTGTGAGATGTGTATGTGTGTTACACTGTGTGTATGAGAGATGTGTATGTGTGTTACACTGTGTGTGTGTGTGTGTGTGTGTGTGTGTGTGTGTGTGTGTGTGTGTGTGTGTGTGTGAGATGTGTACGTGTGTTACACTGTGTGTGTGAGAGATGTGTATGTGTGTTACACTGTGTGTGTGAGAGATGTGTATGTGTGTTACACTGTGTGTGTGAGAGATGTGTATGAGTTACACTGTGTGTGTGTGAGATGTGTATGAGTAACACTGTGTGTGTGTGTGTGTGAGATGTGTGTTACACTGTGTGTGTGAGAGATGTGTATGAGTTACACTGTGTGTGTGTGTGTGTGTGAGATGTGTATGAGTTACACTGTGTGTGTGTGTGAGATGTGTATGTGTGTTACACTGTGTGTGTGAGATGTGTATGTGTGTTACACTGTGTGTGTGAGAGATGTGTATGAGTAACACTGTGTGTGTGTGTGTGTGTGTGTGTGTGTGTGTGTGTGTGTGTGTGTGTGTGTGTGTGTGAGATGTGTATGAGTTACACTGTGTGTGTGAGAGATGTGTATGTGTGTTACACTGTGTGTGTGTGTGTGAGATGTGTATGTGTGTTACACTGTGTGTGTGAGAGATGTGTATGAGTTACACTGTGTGTGAGATGTGTATGTGTGTTACACTGTGTGTGTGTGTGAGATGTGTATGAGTTACACTGTGTGTGTGTGAGATGTGTATGAGTTACACTGTGTGTGTGTGTGAGGTGTGTATGTGTGTTACACTGTGAGTGTGTGTGAGGTGTGTATGTGTGCTACACTGTGTGTGAGGTGTGTACGTGTGTTACACTGTGTGTGTGAGAGATGTGTACGTGTGTTACACTGTGTGTGTGAGAGATGTGTATGTGTGTTACACTGTGTGTGAGAGATGTGTATGTGTGTTACACTGTGTGTGTGTGAGATGTGTACGTGTGTTACACTGTGTGTGTGAGAGATGTGTATGTGTGTTACACTGTGTGTGTGAGAGATGTGTATGTGTGTTACACTGTGTGAGATGTGTATGTGTGTTACACTGTGTGTATGAGAGATGTGTATGTGTGTTACACTGTGTGTGTGTGTGTGTGTGTGTGTGTGTGTGAGATGTGTACGTGTGTTACACTGTGTGTGTGAGAGATGTGTATGTGTGTTACACTGTGTGTGTGAGAGATGTGTATGTGTGTTACACTGTGTGTGTGAGAGATGTGTATGAGTTACACTGTGTGTGTGTGAGATGTGTATGAGTAACACTGTGTGTGTGTGTGTGTGAGATGTGTGTTACACTGTGTGTGTGAGAGATGTGTATGAGTTACACTGTGTGTGTGTGTGTGAGATGTGTATGAGTTACACTGTGTGTGTGTGTGAGATGTGTATGTGTGTTACACTGTGTGTGTGAGATGTGTATGTGTGTTACACTGTGTGTGTGTGTGTGTGTGTGTGTGTGTGTGTGTGTGTGTGTGTGTGAGAGAGATGTGTATGTGTGTTACATTGTGTGTGTGAGAGATGTGTATGAGTTACTGTGTGTGTGTGTGAGATGTGTATGAGTTACACTGTGTGTGTGTGAGATGTGTATGAGTTACACTGTGTGTGTGTGTGTGTGTGTGTGTGTGTGTGTGTGTGTGTGTGTGTGTGTGTGTGTGTGTGTGTGTGTGTGAGGTGTGTATGTGTGTTACACTGTGTGTGTGTGTGTGTGTGTGTGTGTGTGTGTGTGTGTGTGAGGTGTGTATGTGTGTTACACTGTGTGTGTGAGGTGTGTATCTGTGTTACACTGTGTGTGTGTGAGATGTGTATGTGTGTTACACTGTGTGTGTGTGTGAGATGTGTATGTGTGTTACATTGTGTGTGTGTGAGATGTGTATGAGTTACACTGTGTGTGTGAGATGTGTATGAGTTACACTGTGTGTGTGAGGTGTGTATGTGTGTTACACTGTGTGTGTGAGAGATGTGTATGAGTTGCACTGTGTGTGTGTGTGTGTGTGTGTGTGTGTGTGTGTGTGTGTGTGATGTGTATGTGTGTGAGATGTGTATGTGTGTTACACTGTGTGTGAGAGATGTGTATGTGTGTTACACTGTGTGTGTGTGAGATGTGTACGTGTGTTACACTGTGTGTGAGAGATGTGTATGTGTGTTACACTGTGTGTGTGAGAGATGTGTATGAGTTACACTGTGTGTGTGTGAGATGTGTATGTGTGTGAGATGTGTATGTGTTGATAAAGCTAATTATTTATCTTATAACATTCACTATATATTGGTAAGAGACTCAGTACGCAATGGGCGTACGGGGTACCGTAAGGGTACGCACTTAGCGTAGCAGACGCTAGGCCGTGGTCGAGACGCACGAGCGGCACGTTCGCTCACGGCTTACGCTGGGTATCGAGCACGCTATAGACGGTCCGAGTACCGTAATGCTACGCTACTAGCGTAGCATACGCTGTGCCCACAAGAGGAACACAAGCGGCGCAGACGCTCACAGGATGACACACAGTAAACCTTATATGCAACACAATGAAGGGATATACTTATACTGTAATGATATAACGCTTCTTAACCTTGTTAATATAAAAGCTGCTTGAGCGATTGAGACGCTCCGAATACCCTTAGCAATGTAATGATAAACACACAATACCTTGTAAGGTTCCAAAACCTTTATCTAGATGATTTTTGTATGTAAAAGGGGAAAACAGTTACAGCTTATACACTACAGCACTAACATAAACACCTAAACAGAATAACAGAAATTATACAATATACAACAGTTTCTTAATCCTAAACAATAATAGTGAGAGAGAGAGAGAGAGAGAGTATGGCAAATACAAACAGAGAATAAGTTGGCTACAGAGAACTTACACACTGGGGAATGATCGCTGCGCAGTCCTGGAATCAGCTCTCTAGTTAGTCAATGCTGAAAACCGTTGTGGAGAGTAGACTGAGCTGGCCCTGGCTGGCTGTTCTTATATACACTACATACAGTACACTACAAAGGGGCCTACAATCTCATTGTTCATTGGACACAGGAATCTGTCTTCACATTATAACAAAAGGTCATAGGTTGATTCAAACAGGTGGACTGTGACTATTTCATACTGCTCAGGTGGGAGGGAATCTCAGGATTCCCGCCGCATGGATAATGAATTGCAAATACAGTGAATGTCCAAAAACTTCTTATAACCATAACTATTCGCAGGAGCGATTAATCTCTTTCAAACCAATACCGGAATGTTACTAACAATATACTCTACCGTTGCATACTAAACACCACTGCTCAAAACCTGTCTGACCCTTCGTATCATGTAAAGAGGGATTTCTCTGTCCATGAACCAGTTACACTAAACAAACTTACTGATATTATTAAGGGGACCATAACCTATAAAATACACTATTTGGATTAACTAAGTGACGATCGAGTCGCTCGCCAGACGCACACAAACTCTACCATAAATGCACATACCACGCGCCTGAGCGCACAACCGTGGAGGCGCCGTTACGCAACTGCGAATATGCGCACGCACGGGAGAGAATGTGCACGTGCAGCGGGCAAGCGCATGGGGTTAGTACAAGGCGATGAGAATAACGATATTTTTCGACTTTGACAGTCCACCCTTTGGCAGTCACCAATAACTGCCACTTCCTAAACAAAACAGAAAAATATATGTCATCATGTAAATACCTTTTTATGATTGGGTAAGGGAGGAGAGGAGAAGGTTAGAAAGATATGACCTAGTGAGACAGTAAAAGCATGTGTGTATGAAATCCATGTTTGAGGGGTCATGTATCATCGTGCCGTACGTGTTTTAAATCAAGCTTCGAGGTATTGCGAAGTATACATTTGAATCCTTCTTATCCCTTATCAAGGGTCTGTGGATGGGCTGTCAAACTCTACCAAGCTCTTTTCGGCTTTTGGTTGCAACAAATGGGGGAGCACATTTAGTTGATGATACATGAATGGGGGGAACATGTGAATGCTGATATATGTGTCTATATTCCCTGTCGACTATGTGTGTCATTACCTGGAGGTTGTAGAGATGAAGATAAGAAACAATCGTTATAAATGCAGTTGTAAACTATGTGAGTTTAAATAAACAGTCGCCGATTGAGGTCTTGTCTGATGTCTTGTCTGATGTACATGTTGTCTGATGTCTCTCGGTGCTTTTGTTGTAAATAGCGAGCAAAAGCTGTTCCATTGTCCATAAAATTACAGTCTCTAAAGTATTGGGCTTTCGTAAAAAGTTAAAGTCACTAGGGATATTGGGGGTCTGTGGCATAGTTCATCAATGGTCTGTGTAAAAGAGGTTGTCAAATTCTTCTTCCAAGCAGATGTCTTTGTACCTTGGAGGAAAACAAAGGAGAAACGGGTAAAAGAAACGGACCGTGGAATCACATTTTCATCACAACATTGTCTCTATCGTTGGGTCATAAATCAAATTAGTTGTTGTTATTATAGTGTCCTCGCTCCTCAGACTCATCACTCTGGTATTACCTTTACACTTCATTAAAGCCCGAACGCATCTAAATATCAGACCAACCAATATGACGACTCCCAGAATACACAAGAGAAATTTCCCTACATCCATTATAATACCTTGGGCCCATTCTCCTAAACCAGAGAACCAATTTCGTGGGTTCAACCATGACACCCAACTGGTCAGCTCATTACCCACAGCAGCGAGTGTGAGATTGTGTTTCCTTCGAAACTCCCACTTCAATTGTAAAATGTCATCCATCTTTTGGTCTATGACCTCGGCTGGGTCCTCCATGCTGTTTGTAATATACGTGCAGCACTTTATTCCATATTGAGTTGCTAGGGTAACACAATACCCGCCTGTCACTGCTGTGAGGTAATTTAGAATCATCCTATGCTGAACCAGCTCTGTTTTGTAGGCTTGTAACTCTCTCCCAGTGTACCTGAACGTGTCGTCATACATTTCGGTGATATTGTCTAACAAGTTTGCTGGCGCAGATATATATCTATAATTTATCACTCCTCTGGCGGTACGAGTGATATCTAACGCGAGTAGGAATTGAATCCCGGTGGATTCATGGATCAGATCAGAGGCCGGATGCTCTGTCCTCTCTATCAGGTGCCTTTTAACGACGTGCTCGTAATGAGTGTGAGTATAAGGAGCTTGGGCACCGCGGTGAATGTCTTTCATTTTTAAATGGGATACAGTCATTACTTCAGGCAGTACTTTTCCAATGTAACACAATCCCTCTGAGTTTGGGGCAAGCCACTTATACGCCTTTCTCCCGCATATGAAATATGCATCATCGGGGAGAACATATGGGACGGAGTATGACATTACCATGTTACAAATTTTCCATGTGAAATCTCCTAACCCTAACTCTCCCATCTGTCTAGTACACGTATCAGTTTGTGCTTATCTGAGTCAGAGGTCACTTAGATGCCCAACGCGTTTCGTCATAGAGACTTCATCAAGGGGTAAAAGCAGACTGGGACAGGGCTTATATTTATACTAGTGCTGCTCCTAACTCAAATGTGACATCACTTCCTGCTATTTAGAAGAGCCTTAATGCTGGATTGCTGGATTCTCCTGATATATTACATCCTCCCTATTGGGACATATGCTATAACTAAATATATGAAAAACGAGTGTGTTCTAACATGATAATGTGTATAAAACAACTTAAAACGTCCATTATGTGTAGATTCGTGGCATTTCCGCCACACTTCCGGTATCCGGATGAATTGGAGTCCCGGGCGCGTCACTTCCGCCCCACTTCCGGTTAGGTACTGCGCATGTGCACGCTGTTACTGGTACTTCAATTGGAGCTCAAAGTTTCCCAGTAGGTCCGTTTGTTGCTGCGGCGGCCATTTTTCATTAGATCTCCCTAGATAGTCCATAGCGGCGGCCATTTTATTGTAGCTTGTGATTACCATAATATGGGACATGTTTCATTTATTCATATGCGGTTTCCATGGAGATTAAAAAGAAAGAAAAAAACTCGATTAAAGCCTTTGTATAGACAGTTGCTAGTGCAATTCTTATATCAGATCATAACCTTAGATCAGAATGTGTATATATATATATATATATATATATTTATGAATCCTTATATGTATACAAATAAAATGGAAAACTGAACATGTATAAAGAATAATATACATATATATATATACACATACATATATATATATATATATACATGAAGGGATTGCTGTATCTACAAGGTATATACATATGTGATTATAAAAAAAACACATGTATAAAAATATATATGTATATACATAAATAAATAAATAAATAGATAAATACATAAATATATTCGTATAGAGAAAACGATTGCCAATACATACTAGATATAATTAAAATATATGAGTGATGGTGCCATAAGAATTATTGTGGTTTTTAATAAGTGGGAACTATATACACACTCTTTCACCTCATATACTCTTTGCTTTCGTTTCTGTACAGAAATCCCTTTCATTCAGTATCGCAGTCTTAGTCCTAAAGGAGTTACAACTAGAGAAGGATTATTTACGCTAAAATTTAGGACACTGAGATTGACTTGCGCTATTATCGCGTTGCCTCCGTATCGCCTACTAAAACAATACTATCGTGTGATTTGTATTACGTGGGCATACCCATACGCTCCGTTGCGTAATATACGCTACGTGTGTAAGCCCTTGCGTACGCTAGTCCCGCCCTTTGTTAGAGACACGTGTACGCAGGCCAGACACGTCCACAGTAATACAAGTAACACGTTTCTATCAATGCAAATGATATTTAACTGTAATCATTTACTGAGCACCACACAGAACTTCCTTTTATCTTAGGCAAGCCGTGTGCGTGTTTTACAAATTACTTCCTTACGTATTAATTTTACTTTTAACTACCAATAGCAACAAATCTTTCTCAGCACGTTATCAATGATAAATGGCAAACAGGAAGGCGAGATGTGAAAATTACACAAATGAAAAATGCAGGTGTGTGCGTGTGTTGCGTACGCAATGTGTATCAAACAGAAATAAAACAGTTTTAAAAGACAATAGCGTACTGTTCTTACCTTCCGGTTCCGGATTCCACCAGCACTCCTACAGCGTAGCGATGCAGACGCTTATCTAGTCAGCACTACCGTATCCCTCACCACCAACACGGATACGAAGGGATACGCCTTCCCGCCCTTTGCTGACAGATAAAGTCTGCTTGTGTTCGCTAGAGCGGATATGTGGAGGACGGACGAGCCGCCAATTGATAAAGCTAATTATTTATCTTATAACATTCACTATATATTGGTAAGAGACTCAGTACGCAATGGGCGTACGGGGTACCGTAAGGGTACGCACTTAGCGTAGCAGACGCTAGGCGGTGGTCGAGACGCACGAGCGGCACGTTCGCTCACGGCTTACGCTGGGTATCAAGCACGCTATAGGCGGTCCGAGTACCGTAATGCTACGCTACTAGCGTAGCATACGCTGTGCCCACAAGAGGAACACAAGCGGCGCAGACGCTCACAGGATGACACACAGTAAACCTTGTATGCAACACAATGAAGGGATATACTTATACTGTAATGATATAACGCTTCTTAACCTTGTTAATATAAAAGCTGCTTGAGCGATTGAGACGCTCCGAATACCCTTAGCAATGTAATGATAAACACACAATACCTTGTAAGGTTCCAAAACCTTTATCTAGATGATTTTAGTATGTAAAAGGGGAAAACAGTTACAGCTTATACACTACAGCACTAACATAAACACCTAAACAGAATAACAGAAATTATACAATATACAACAGTTTCTTAATCCTAAACAATAATAGTGAGAGAGAGAGAGAGAGAGAGAGAGAGAGAGTATGGCAAATACAAACAGAGAATAAGTTGGCTACAGAGAACTTACACACTGGGGAATGATCGCTGCGCAGTCCTGGAATCAGCTCTCTAGTTAGTCAATGCTGAAAACCGTTGTGGAGAGTAGACTGAGCTGGCCCTGGCTGGCTGTTCTTATATACACTACATACAGTACACTACAAAGGGGCCTACACTCTCATTGTTCATTGGACACAGGAATCTGTCTTCACATTATAACAAAAGGTCATAGGTTGATTCAAACAGGTGGGCTGTGACTATTTCATACTGCTCAGGTGGGAGGGAATCTCAGGATTCCCGCCGCATGGATAATGAATTGCAAATACAGTAAATGTCCATAAACTTCTTATAAACATAACTATTCGCAGGAGCGATTAATCTCTTTCAAACCAATACCGGAATGTTACTAACAATATACTCTACCGTTGCATACTAAACACCACTGCTCAAAACCTGTCTGACCCTTCGTATCATGTAAAGAGGGATTTCTCTGTCCATGAATCAGTTACACTAAACAAACTTACTGATATTATTAAGGGGACCATAACCTATAAAATACACTATTTGGATTAACTAAGTGACGATCGAGTCGCTCGCCATACGCACACAAACTCTAACGTAAATGCACATACCACGCGCCTGAGCGCACAACCGTGGAGGCGCCGTTACGCAACTGCGAATATGCGCGCGCACGGGAGAGAATGTGCACGTGCAGCGGGTAAGCGCATGGGGTTAGTACAAGGCGATGAGAATAACGATATTTTTCGACTTTGACAGTGTGTTACACTGTGTGTGTGAGAGATGTGTATGTGTGTTACACTGTGTGTGTGAGAGATGTGTATGTGTGTTACACTGTGTGTGTGAGAGATGTGTATGAGTTACACTGTGTGTGTGAGAGATGTGTATGAGTTACACTGTGTGTGTGTGAGATGTGTATGTGTGTGAGATGTGTATGTGTGTTACACTGTGTGTGTGAGAGATGTGTATGTGTGTTACACTGTGTGTGTGTGTGTGTGTGTGTGTGTGTGTGTGTGTGTGTGTGTGTGTGTGTGATGTGTACGTGTGTTACACTGTGTGTGTGTGTGTGAGAGATGTGTATGTGTGTTACACTGTGTGTGTGAGAGATGTGTATGAGTTACACTGTGTGTGTGAGAGATGTGTATGAGTTACACTGTGTGTGTGAGAGATGTGTATGTGTGTTACACTGTGTGTGTGTGTGAGATGTGTACGTGTGTTACACTGTGTGTGTGAGAGATGTGTATGTGTGTTACACTGTGTGTGTGTGAGAGATGTGTATGTGTGTTACACTGTGTGTGTGTATGTGTGTTACACTGTGTGTGAGAGATGTGTATGTGTGTTACACTGTGTATGTGTGTGTGTGTGTGTGTGAGATGTGTACGTGTGTTACACTGTGTGTGTGAGAGATGTGTATGTGTGTTACACTGTGTGTGTGAGAGATGTGTATGTGTGTTACACTGTGTGTGTGTGAGATGTGTACGTGTGTTACACTGTGTGTGTGAGAGATGTGTATGTGTGTTACACTGTGTGTATGAGAGATGTGTATGTGTGTTACACTGTGTGAGATGTGTATGTGTGTTACACTGTGTGTATGAGAGATGTGTATGTGTGTTACACTGTGTGTGTGTGTGTGTGTGTGTGTGTGTGTGTGTGTGTGTGTGTGTGTGTGTGTGTGAGATGTGTACGTGTGTTACACTGTGTGTGTGAGAGATGTGTATGTGTGTTACACTGTGTGTGTGTGAGAGATGTGTATGTGTGTTACACTGTGTGTGTGTGAGAGATGTGTATGAGTTACACTGTGTGTGTGTGAGAGATGTGTATGAGTTACACTGTGTGTGTGTGTGTGTGTGAGATGTGTATGAGTAACACTGTGTGTGTGTGAGATGTGTGTTACACTGTGTGTGTGAGAGATGTGTATGAGTTACACTGTGTGTGTGTGTGTGTGTGTGTGTGTGAGATGTGTATGAGTTACACTGTGTGTGTGTGAGATGTGTATGTGTGTTACACTGTGTGTGTGAGATGTGTATGTGTGTTACACTGTGTGTGTGTGTGTGTGTGTGTGTGTGTGTGTGTGTGTGTGTGTGTGTGAGATGTGTATGTGTGTTACATTGTGTGTGTGAGAGATGTGTATGAGTTACTGTGTGTGTGTGTGAGATGTGTATGAGTTACACTGTGTGTGTGAGATGTGTATGAGTTACACTGTGTGTGTGTGTGTGTGTGTGTGTGTGTGTGAGGTGTGTATGTGTGTTACACTGTGTGTGTGTGTGTGTGTGTGTGTGTGTGAGGTGTGTATGTGTGTTACACTGTGTGTGTGTGAGGTGTGTATCTGTGTTACACTGTGTGTGTGTGAGATGTGTATGTGTGTTACACTGTGTGTGTGTGAGATGTGTATGTGTGTTACATTGTGTGTGTGTGAGATGTGTATGAGTTACACTGTGTGTGTGAGATGTGTATGAGTTACACTGTGTGTGTGAGGTGTGTATGTGTGTTACACTGTGTGTGTGTGTGTGTGTGTGTGTGTGTGTGTGTGTGTGTGTGTGTGTGTGTGTGTGTGTGTGAGGTGTGTATGAGTTACACTGTGTGTGTGAGGTGTGTATGTGTGTTACACTGTGTGTGTGTGTGTGTGTGTGTGTGTGTGAGATGTGTACGTGTGTTACACTGTGTGTGTGTGAGAGATGTGTATGTGTGTTACACTGTGTGTGTGAGAGATGTGTATGAGTTACACTGTGTGTGTGTGTGTGAGATGTGTGTGAGATGTGTATGTGTGTTACACTGTGTGTATGAGAGATGTGTATGTGTGTTACACTGTGTGTGTGAGATGTGTACGTGTGTTACACTGTGTAAGTGAGAGATGTGTATGTGTGTTACACTGTGTGTGTGTGAGAGATGTGTACGTGTGTTACACTGTGTGTGTGTGAGAGATGTGTATGTGTGTTACACTGTGTGTGTGTGAGATGTGTATGTGTGTTACACTGTGTGTATGAGATGTGTATGTGTGTTACACTGTGTGTGTGTGTGTGTGTGTGTGTGTGTGTGTGTGATGTGTACGTGTGTTACACTGTGTGTGTGTGAGAGATGTGTAGGTGTGTTACACTGTGTGTGTGAGAGATGTGTATGTGTGTTACACTGTGTGTGTGAGAGATGTGTATGAGTAACACTGTGTGTGTGTGTGTGTGTGTGTGTGTGTGTGTGTGTGTGTGTGTGAGATGTGTATGAGTTACACTGTGTGTGTGAGAGATGTGTATGTGTGTTACACTGTGTGTGTGTGTGTGTGTGTGTGTGTGTGTGTGTGTGTGTGAGATGTGTATGTGTGTTACACTGTGTGTGTGAGAGATGTGTATGAGTTACACTGTGTGTGTGAGATGTGTATGTGTGTTACACTGTGTGTGTGTGAGATGTGTATGAGTTACACTGTGTGTGTGAGATGTGTATGAGTTACACTGTGTGTGTGTGAGATGTGTATGAGTTACACTGTGTGTGTGTGTGTGTGAGGTGTGTATGTGTGTTACACTGTGTGTGCGTGTGAGGTGTTTATGTGTGTTACACTGTGTGTGAGGTGTGTATGTGTGTTACACTGTGTGTGTGAGATGTGTATGTGTGTTACACTGTGTGTGTGTGTGTGATGTGTATGTGTGTTACAGTGTGTGTGTGTGTGTGTGTGTGTGTGTGTGAATGAGATGTGTATGAGTTACACTGTGTGTGTGTGAGATGTGTATGAGTTACACTGTGTGTGTGAGGTGTGTATGTGTGTTACACTGTGTGTGTGTGTGTGTGTGTGTGTGTGTGTGTGTGTGTGTGAGAGGTGTGTATGAGTTACACTGTGTGTGTGTGTGTGTGTGTGTGTGTGTGTGTGTGTGTGTGTGTGTGTGTGTGAGGTGTGTATGTGTGTTACACTGTGTGTGTGACAGGTGTGTATGTGTGTTACACTGTGTGTGTGTGTGTGTGTGTGTGTGTGTGTGTGTGTGTGTGTGTGTGTGTGTGTGAGAGGTGTGTATGTGTGTTACACTGTGTGTGTGTGTGTGTGTGTGTGTGTGTGTGTGTGTGTGTGAGATGTGTATGAGTTACACTGTGTGTGTGTGAGATGTGTATGAGTTACACTGTGTGTGTGTGTGTGTGAGAGGTGTGTATGTGTGTTACACTGTGTGTGTGTGAGGTGTGTATGTGTGTTACACTGTGTGTGTGAGATGTGTATGTGTGTTACACTGTGGTGTGTGAGATGTGTATGTGTGTTACAGTGTGTGTGTGTGTGAGATGTGTATGAGTTACACTGTGTGTGTGTGTGTGAGATGTGTATGAGTTACACTGTGTGTGAGGTGTGTATGTGTGTTACACTGTGTGTGTGTGTGTGAGGTGTGTATGAGTTACACTGTGTGTGTGTGAGGTGTGTATGTGTGTTACACTGTGTGTGTGTGTGTGTGTGTGTGTGTGTGTGTGTGTGTGTGAGGTGTGTATGTGTGTTACACTGTGTGTGTGTGTGTGTGTGTGTGTGTGTGTGTGTGTGTGTGTGTGTGTGTGTGTGTGTGAGGTGTGTATGTGTGTTACACTGTGTGTGTGTGAGATGTGTATGAGTTACACTGTGTGTGTGAGAGATGTGTATGAGTTACACTGTGTGTGTGTGAGGTGTGTATGTGTGTTACACTGTGTGTGAGGTGTGTATGTGTGTTACACTGTGTGTGTGAGGTGCGTATGTGTGTTACACTGTGTGTGTGTGTGTGTGTGTGTGTGTGTGTGAGATGTGTATGTGTGTTACACTGTGTGTGTGTGAGATGTGTATGTGTGTTACAGTGTGTGTGTGAGATGTGTATGAGTTACACTGTGTGTGTGTGTGTGTGTGTGTGTGTGTGTGTGTGTGTGTGTGTGAGATGTGTATGAGTTACACTGTGTGTGTGAGGTGTGTATGTGTGTTACACTGTGTGTGTGTGTGTGTGTGTGTGTGTGTGTGTGTGTGAGTGAGGTGTGTATGAGTTACACTGTGTGTGTGTGTGTGAGGTGTGTATGTGTGTGTTACACTGTGTGTGTGAGGTGTGTATGTGTGTTACACTGTGTGTGAGGTGTGTATGTGTGTTACACTGTGTGTGTGAGAGATGTGTATGTGTGTTACACTGTGTGTGTGTGTGAGATGTGTATGTGTGTTACACTGTGTGTGTGAGATGTGTATGTGTGTTGCACTGTGTGTATGAGATGTGTATGTGTGTTACACTGTGTGTGTGTGTGTGTGTGTGTGTGTGTGTGTGTGTGTGTGTGATGTGTACGTGTGTTACACTGTGTGTGTGAGAGATGTGTATGTGTGTTACACTGTGTGTGTGAGAGATGTGTATGAGTAACACTGTGTGTGTGTGTGTGTGTGTGTGAGATGTGTATGAGTTACACTGTGTGTGTGAGAGATGTGTATGTGTGTTACACTGTGTGTGTGTGTGTGTGTGTGTGTGTGTGTGTGTGTGTGTGTGTGTGTGTGTGTGAGATGTGTATGTGTGTTACACTGTGTGTGTGAGAGATGTGTATGAGTTACACTGTGTGTGAGATGTGTATGTGTGTTACACTGTGTGTGTGTGTGAGATGTGTATGAGTTACACTGTGTGTGTGTGAGATGTGTATGAGTTACACTGTGTGTGAGGTGTGTATGTGTGTTACGCTGTGAGTGTGTGTGAGGTGTGTATGTGTGCTACACCGTGTGTGAGGTGTGTACGTGTGTTACACTGTGTGTGTGAGAGATGTGTACGTGTGTTACACTGTGTGTGTGAGAGATGTGTATGTGTGTTACACTGTGTGTGTGAGAGATGTGTATGTGTGTTACACTGTGTGTGTGTGAGATGTGTACGTGTGTTACACTGTGTGTGTGAGAGATGTGTATGTGTGTTACACTGTGTGTGTGAGAGATGTGTATGTGTGTTACACTGTGTGAGATGTGTATGTGTGTTACACTGTGTGTATGAGAGATGTGTATGTGTGTTACACTGTGTGTGTGTGTGTGTGTGTGTGAGATGTGTACGTGTGTTACACTGTGTGTGTGAGAGATGTGTATGTGTGTTACACTGTGTGTGTGAGAGATGTGTATGTGTGTTACACTGTGTGTGTGAGAGATGTGTATGAGTTACACTGTGTGTGTGTGAGATGTGTATGAGTAACACTGTGTGTGTGTGAGATGTGTGTTACACTGTGTGTGTGAGAGATGTGTATGAGTTACACTGTGTGTGTGTGTGTGAGATGTGTATGAGTTACACTGTGTGTGTGTGTGAGATGTGTATGTGTATTACACTGTGTGTGTGTGTGTGTGTGTGTGTGTGTGTGTGTGTGTGTGATGTGTATGTGTGTTACATTGTGTGTGTGTGAGAGATGTGTATGAGTTACTGTGTGTGTGTGTGTGTGTGAGATGTGTATGAGTTACACTGTGTGTGTGTGAGATGTGTATGAGTTACACTGTGTGTGTGTGTGTGTGAGGTGTGTATGTGTGTTACACTGTGTGTGTGTGTGTGTGTGTGTGTGTGTGTGAGGTGTGTATGTGTGTTACACTGTGTGTGTGAGGTGTGTATCTGTGTTACACTGTGTGTGTGTGTGAGATGTGTATGTGTGTTACACTGTGTGTGTGTGTGAGAGATGTGTACGTGTGTTACACTGTGTGTGTGTGAGAGATGTGTATGTGTGTTACACTGTGTGTGTGTGAGATGTGTATGTGTGTTACACTGTGTGTATGAGATGTGTATGTGTGTTACACTGTGTGTGTGTGTGTGTGTGTGTGTGTGTGTGTGTGTGTGTGTGATGTGTACGTGTGTTACACTGTGTGTGTGTGAGAGATGTGTAGGTGTGTTACACTGTGTGTGTGAGAGATGTGTATGTGTGTTACACTGTGTGTGTGAGAGATGTGTATGAGTAACACTGTGTGTGTGTGTGTGTGTGTGTGTGTGTGTGTGAGATGTGTATGAGTTACACTGTGTGTGTGAGAGATGTGTATGTGTGTTACACTGTGTGTGTGTGTGTGTGTGTGTGTGTGTGTGTGTGTGTGTGTGTGTGTGTGTGTGAGATGTGTATGTGTGTTACACTGTGTGTGTGAGAGATGTGTATGAGTTACACTGTGTGTGTGAGATGTGTATGTGTGTTACACTGTGTGTGTGTGAGATGTGTATGAGTTACACTGTGTGTGTGAGATGTGTATGAGTTACACTGTGTGTGTGTGAGATGTGTATGAGTTACACTGTGTGTGTGTGTGAGGTGTGTATGTGTGTTACACTGTGTGTGCGTGTGAGGTGTGTATGTGTGTTACACTGTGTGTGAGGTGTGTATGTGTGTTACACTGTGTGTGTGAGATGTGTATGTGTGTTACACTGTGTGTGTGTGTGAGATGTGTATGTGTGTTACAGTGTGTGTGTGTGTGTGTGTGTGTGTGTGTGTGTGTGTGTGTGTGTGTGTGAATGAGATGTGTATGAGTTACACTGTGTGTGTGTGAGATGTGTATGAGTTACACTGTGTGTGTGAGGTGTGTATGTGTGTTACACTGTGTGTGTGTGTGTGTGTGTGTGTGTGTGTGTGTGTGTGTGAGAGGTGTGTATGAGTTACACTGTGTGTGTGTGTGTGTGTGTGTGTGTGTGTGTGTGTGTGTGTGTGTGTGTGTGAGGTGTGTATGTGTGTTACACTGTGTGTGTGACAGGTGTGTATGTGTGTTACACTGTGTGTGTGTGTGTGTGTGTGTGTGTGTGTGTGTGTGTGAGAGGTGTGTATGTGTGTTACACTGTGTGTGTGTGTGTGTGTGTGTGTGTGTGTGTGTGTGTGAGATGTGTATGAGTTACACTGTGTGTGTGTGAGATGTGTATGAGTTACACTGTGTGTGTGTGTGTGAGGTGTGTATGTGTGTTACACTGTGTGTGTGTGAGGTGTGTATGTGTGTTACACTGTGTGTGTGAGATGTGTATGTGTGTTACACTGTGGTGTGTGAGATGTGTATGTGTGTTACAGTGTGTGTGTGTGTGTGTGAGATGTGTATGAGTTACACTGTGTGTGTGTGTGTGAGATGTGTATGAGTTACACTGTGTGTGAGGTGTGTATGTGTGTTACACTGTGTGTGTGTGTGTGAGGTGTGTATGAGTTACACTGTGTGTGTGTGAGGTGTGTATGTGTGTTACACTGTGTGTGTGTGTGTGTGTGTGTGTGTGTGTGTGTGTGTGAGGTGTGTATGTGTGTTACACTGTGTGTGTGTGTGTGTGTGTGTGTGTGTGTGTGTGTGTGTGTGTGTGAGGTGTGTATGTGTGTTACACTGTGTGTGTGTGAGATGTGTATGAGTTACACTGTGTGTGTGAGAGATGTGTATGAGTTACACTGTGTGTGTGTGAGGTGTGTATGTGTGTTACACTGTGTGTGAGGTGTGTATGTGTGTTACACTGTGTGTGTGAGGTGCGTATGTGTGTTACACTGTGTGTGTGTGTGTGTGTGTGTGTGAGATGTGTATGTGTGTTACACTGTGTGTGTGTGAGATGTGTATGTGTGTTACAGTGTGTGTGTGAGATGTGTATGAGTTACACTGTGTGTGTGTGTGTGTGTGTGTGTGTGTGTGTGAGATGTGTATGAGTTACACTGTGTGTGTGAGGTGTGTATGTGTGTTACACTGTGTGTGTGTGTGTGTGTGTGTGTGTGTGTGTGTGTGTGTGTGAGTGAGGTGTGTATGAGTTACACTGTGTGTGTGTGTGTGAGGTGTGTATGTGTGTGTTACACTGTGTGTGTGAGGTGTGTATGTGTGTTACACTGTGTGTGAGGTGTGTATGTGTGTTACACTGTGTGTGTGAGAGATGTGTATGTGTGTTACACTGTGTGTGTGTGTGAGATGTGTATGTGTGTTACACTGTGTGTGTGAGATGTGTATGTGTGTTGCACTGTGTGTATGAGATGTGTATGTGTGTTACACTGTGTGTGTGTGTGTGTGTGTGTGTGTGTGTGTGTGTGTGTGTGTGTGTGTGTGTGTGTGATGTGTACGTGTGTTACACTGTGTGTGTGAGAGATGTGTATGTGTGTTACACTGTGTGTGTGAGAGATGTGTATGAGTAACACTGTGTGTGTGTGTGTGTGTGTGTGAGATGTGTATGAGTTACACTGTGTGTGTGAGAGATGTGTATGTGTGTTACACTGTGTGTGTGTGTGTGTGTGTGTGTGTGTGTGTGAGATGTGTATGTGTGTTACACTGTGTGTGTGAGAGATGTGTATGAGTTACACTGTGTGTGAGATGTGTATGTGTGTTACACTGTGTGTGTGTGTGAGATGTGTATGAGTTACACTGTGTGTGTGTGAGATGTGTATGAGTTACACTGTGTGTGAGGTGTGTATGTGTGTTACGCTGTGAGTGTGTGTGAGGTGTGTATGTGTGCTACACCGTGTGTGAGGTGTGTACGTGTGTTACACTGTGTGTGTGAGAGATGTGTACGTGTGTTACACTGTGTGTGTGAGAGATGTGTATGTGTGTTGCACTGTGTGTGTGAGAGATGTGTATGTGTGTTACACTGTGTGTGTGTGTGAGATGTGTACGTGTGTTACACTGTGTGTGTGAGAGATGTGTATGTGTGTTACACTGTGTGTGTGAGAGATGTGTATGTGTGTTACACTGTGTGAGATGTGTATGTGTGTTACACTGTGTGTATGAGAGATGTGTATGTGTGTTACACTGTGTGTGTGTGTGTGTGTGTGTGTGTGTGTGTGTGTGTGTGTGTGAGATGTGTACGTGTGTTACACTGTGTGTGTGAGAGATGTGTATGTGTGTTACACTGTGTGTGTGAGAGATGTGTATGTGTGTTACACTGTGTGTGTGAGAGATGTGTATGAGTTACACTGTGTGTGTGTGAGATGTGTATGAGTAACACTGTGTGTGTGTGAGATGTGTGTTACACTGTGTGTGTGAGAGATGTGTATGAGTTACACTGTGTGTGTGTGTGTGAGATGTGTATGAGTTACACTGTGTGTGTGTGTGAGATGTGTATGTGTGTTACACTGTGTGTGTGTGTGTGTGTGTGTGTGTGTGTGTGTGTGTGTGTGATGTGTATGTGTGTTACATTGTGTGTGTGAGAGATGTGTATGAGTTACTGTGTGTGTGTGTGTGTGTGAGATGTGTATGAGTTACACTGTGTGTGTGTGAGATGTGTATGAGTTACACTGTGTGTGTGTGTGTGTGAGGTGTGTATGTGTGTTACACTGTGTGTGTGTGTGTGTGTGTGTGTGTGTGTGTGTGAGGTGTGTATGTGTGTTACACTGTGTGTGTGAGGTGTGTATCTGTGTTACACTGTGTGTGTGTGTGAGATGTGTATGTGTGTTACACTGTGTGTGTGTGAGATGTGTATGTGTGTTACATTGTGTGTGTGTGTGAGATGTGTATGAGTTACACTGTGTGTGTGAGATGTGTATGAGTTACACTGTGTGTGTGAGGTGTGTATGTGTGTTACACTGTGTGTGTGAGAGATGTGTATGAGTTGCACTGTGTGTGTGTGTGTGTGTGTGTGTGTGTGTGTGTGTGTGTGATGTGTATGTGTGTGAGATGTGTATGTGTGTTACACTGTGTGTGAGAGATGTGTATGTGTGTTACACTGTGTGTGTGTGAGATGTGTACGTGTGTTACACTGTGTGTGAGAGATGTGTATGTGTGTTACACTGTGTGTGTGAGAGATGTGTATGAGTTACACTGTGTGTGTGTGAGATGTGTATGTGTGTGAGATGTGTATGTGTTGATAAAGCTAATTATTTATCTTATAACATTCACTATATATTGGTAAGAGACTCAGTACGCAATGGGCGTACGGGGTACCGTAAGGGTACGCACTTAGCGTAGCAGACGCTAGGCCGTGGTCGAGTTGCACGAGCAGCACGTTCGCTCACGGCTTACGCTGGGTATCGAGCACGCTATAGACGGTCCGAGTACCGTAATGCTACGCTACTAGCGTAGCATACGCTGTGCCCACAAGAGGAACACAAGCGGCGCAGACGCTCACAGGATGACACACAGTAAACCTTATATGCAACACAATGAAGGGATATACTTATACTGTAATGATATAACGCTTCTTAACCTTGTTAATATAAAAGCTGCTTGAGCGATTGAGACGCTCCGAATACCCTTAGCAATGTAATGATAAACACACAATACCTTGTAAGGTTCCAAAACCTTTATCTAGATGATTTTAGTATGTAAAAGGGGAAAACAGTTACAGCTTATACACTACAGCACTAACATAAACACCTAAACAGAATAACAGAAATTATACAATATACAACAGTTTCTTAATCCTAAACAATAATAGTGAGAGAGAGAGAGAGAGAGAGAGAGTATGGCAAATACAAACAGAGAATAAGTTGGCTACAGAGAACTTACACACTGGGGAATGATCGCTGCGCAGTCCTGGAATCAGCTCTCTAGTTAGTCAATGCTGAAAACCGTTGTGGAGAGTAGACTGAGCTGGCCCTGGCTGGCTGTTCTTATATACACTACATACAGTACACTACAAAGGGGCCTACAATCTCATTGTTCATTGGACACAGGAATCTGTCTTCACATTATAACAAAAGGTCATAGGTTGATTCAAACAGGTGGGCTGTGACTATTTCATACTGCTCAGGTGGGAGGGAATCTCAGGATTCCCGCCGCATGGATAATGAATTGCAAATACAGTGAATGTCCAAAAACTTCTTATAACCATAACTATTCGCAGGAGCGATTAATCTCTTTCAAACCAATACCGGAATGTTACTAACAATATACTCTACCGTTGCATACTAAACACCACTGCTCAAAACCTGTCTGACCCTTCGTATCATGTAAAGAGGGATTTCTCTGTCCATGAACCAGTTACACTAAACAAACTTACTGATATTATTAAGGGGACCATAACCTATAAAATACACTATTTGGATTAACTAAGTGACGATCGAGTCGCTCGCCAGACGCACACAAACTCTACCATAAATGCACATACCACGCGCCTGAGCGCACAACCGTGGAGGCGCCGTTACGCAACTGCGAATATGCGCACGCACGGGAGAGAATGTGCACGTGCAGCGGGCAAGCGCATGGGGTTAGTACAAGGCGATGAGAATAACGATATTTTTCGACTTTGACAGTCCACCCTTTGGCAGTCACCAATAACTGCCACTTCCTAAACAAAACAGAAAAATATATGTCATCATGTAAATACCTTTTTATGATTGGGTAAGGGAGGAGAGGAGAAGGTTAGAAAGATATGACCTAGTGAGACAGTAAAAGCATGTGTGTATGAAATCCATGTTTGAGGGGTCATGTATCATCGTGCCGTACGTGTTTTAAATCAAGCTTCGAGGTATTGCGAAGTATACATTTGAATCCTTCTTATCCCTTATCAAGGGTCTGTGGATGGGCTGTCAAACTCTACCAAGCTCTTTTCGGCTTTTGGTTGCAACAAATGGGGGAGCACATTTAGTTGATGATACATGAATGGGGGGAACATGTGAATGCTGATATATGTGTCTATATTCCCTGTCGACTATGTGTGTCATTACCTGGAGGTTGTAGAGATGAAGATAAGAAACAATCGTTATAAATGCAGTTGTAAACTATGTGAGTTTAAATAAACAGTCGCCGATTGAGGTCTTGTCTGATGTCTTGTCTGATGTACATGTTGTCTGATGTCTCTCGGTGCTTTTGTTGTAAATAGCGAGCAAAAGCTGTTCCATTGTCCATAAAATTACAGTCTCTAAAGTATTGGGCTTTCGTAAAAAGTTAAAGTCACTAGGGATATTGGGGGTCTGTGGCATAGTTCATCAATGGTCTGTGTAAAAGAGGTTGTCAAATTCTTCTTCCAAGCAGATGTCTTTGTACCTTGGAGGAAAACAAAGGAGAAACGGGTAAAAGAAACGGACCGTGGAATCACATTTTCATCACAACATTGTCTCTATCGTTGGGTCATAAATCAAATTAGTTGTTGTTATTATAGTGTCCTCGTTCCTCAGACTCATCACTCTGGTATTACCTTTACACTTCATTAAAGCCCGAACGCATCTAAATATCAGACCAACCAATATGACGACTCCCAGAATACACAAGAGAAATTTCCCTACATCCATTATAATACCTTGGGCCCATTCTCCTAAACCAGAGAACCAATTTCGTGGGTTCAACCATGACACCCAACTGGTCAGCTCATTACCCACAGCAGCGAGTGTGAGATTGTGTTTCCTTCGAAACTCCCACTTCAATTGTAAAATGTCATCCATCTTTTGGTCTATGACCTCGGCTGGGTCCTCCATGCTGTTTGTAATATACGTGCAGCACTTTATTCCATATTGAGTTGCTAGGGTAACACAATACCCGCCTGTCACTGCTGTGAGGTAATTTAGAATCATCCTATGCTGAACCAGCTCTGTTTTGTAGGCTTGTAACTCTCTCCCAGTGTACCTGAACGTGTCGTCATACATTTCGGTGATATTGTCTAACAAGTTTGCTGGCGCAGATATATATCTATAATTTATCACTCCTCTGGCGGTACGAGTGATATCTAACGCGAGTAGGAATTGAATCCCGGTGGATTCATGGATCAGATCAGAGGCCGGATGCTCTGTCCTCTCTATCAGGTGCCTTTTAACGACGTGCTCGTAATGAGTGTGAGTATAAGGAGCTTGGGCACCGCGGTGAATGTCTTTCATTTTTAAATGGGATACAGTCATTACTTCAGGCAGTACTTTTCCAATGTAACACAATCCCTCTGAGTTTGGGGCAAGCCACTTATACGCCTTTCTCCCGCATATGAAATATGCATCATCGGGGAGAACATATGGGACGGAGTATGACATTACCATGTTACAAATTTTCCATGTGAAATCTCCTAACCCTAACTCTCCCATCTGTCTAGTACACGTATCAGTTTGTACGATATGTGCACAGTATCCTGGTGATACTTCTCCAACTCGCATGGTCCTACTTCCTAGAGTGTACCTATACCGGAAATATTTTCCACTGTTGGCGACCTGGCGTATAAGCTCTGTGTCTATGGGCATTCTATCGGCTCTATATGAAAATGTCATGGTTTGGTTACTCCATGACACTTCCCAATTTCCCGGCTTTCGGGGATTGGAAATGTTAAAGCATACTAAGGACTTATCCACATGATACTGGTGGAGCTTCAAACTAGGAGGACTAGAGATATTAAACCTCTTGTCCACCGGCCTCCCACCACTTAACTCAAGTACCTCTCCTACAG
Organism: Pseudophryne corroboree; assembly: GCF_028390025.1. Lineage (NCBI taxonomy): Eukaryota > Metazoa > Chordata > Amphibia > Anura > Myobatrachidae > Pseudophryne > Pseudophryne corroboree. The sequence goes on along the minus strand of NW_026970126.1, from coordinate 238,557 downwards.
TTAAAGGGAATGGTACTAGTCCTGATTTGCTATGACCTTGAGGTACTTGAGAGCATACCCAACAGTCTGTCTGGTTTAACACTTTACCCACTAAGGAGTGATAGTCACTCAATGGATGCCGGTCCATGTGGACATTAAAACTGGACTGACATTTCTTGACGCACCCATCCTCAACTATATTGTCACAATGCCTACAGATGCAGTTCTCTTCAGCTAACAATCCTTCACAATACCTTCTATTGTCAATGCTACCAGATCGTTTTCTGATACTCGCCTTTACTCAGTGATTATGTTGCTCTTGGAAAACTACGCCTCCATCCTGGTCATCAGAACCCATTCCAGATCCTTTTTCGAACTCCATGGTACTCTCACCGAAACAGACTGCTCTGGTCAACATCATGGTCAACAGGAAAATCCGGATCACAGTCTCTTGTGGCAAGTCCATCTTATAGGAGGAAAAGGAGAAAAATAAGAAGGGGGACGGAGAATAGGAGGGAGATGGGAACTGGAGAAAATAACAAAAGGGAAAAAAGAAATCTGGCTCGACAAACGCCTCCGGTCTTATTATTCTCAGCACTCAGGTGTCGTCTCAACCTTCCCGGAACAGACACTCTAGTGATACAACCTCTACCGTCTGTTCTTTATCACGGGACCTCTCTGGGTCAGCAACCTTTTTACAATGAGACGAAAGGACCCAAGTGTTATGAGCCACGGCTGTGGCTCATTCCTGTTTTGCATTTTTGTTATGTATTTTATGTTATACTTCTGTTTATGTTCCCCGTGGGTGTCATGGGGTGCTCGGAGCTCACCCTTAAGGAGGGGATACTGTTATGAACCACAGGTAGTGGTTCATTTCTATTTTATGTTTATTTAGTTGTCTTGCATGCCAGGATTTCCCATTGCTCTGTTTTAGATTACTCTTGTCTGCTGCCGCTGGTGAGTCTGTGCAATTGCAGCTTGTTCCCATGTGTTCAGCCTCATCTGGCTGCTAATTGCATCTTGTCAGCTTGGAGTCCTGCAATAGGCCAGCTGCACTGGATTATTAATTAGGCCTCTCTGTTATATGCTGGCTGATTGCAGTTCGCAGATGCTGGTGATATTTCTGGGTTTTCAGTCTGCTTGAGTTCTGAGCTTGGTTCCTGCTAGTTCCTGAGCTTCCTGAATGCTGAATCTGTTTGCTGAAGGTGTTTCCAGTCCTGCTGTATCCGGTCGTTCCTGTTCTCAGTTGTCCTGTACTCGGAAGTCGTCATCTGTTCCTGGAGTCCTGACTGAGCACCTTTGAACATCCAGTGGTGTTCGTGAGTCACGGCGTAGCCGTGTGTTGCGGCTTGGGCCGCTTAATTATTTATCTTTTATTATTTGTGTTCCGGAGCTTTTGCGGAGGATTCCGCTCCCACAGATCCACTCTGGTATCCAGCGGTGCTGGGTAGGAGTACGGACTAGTGGATTTTGAGTAGATAAAGTCAACCTTTCTGTCAAACTTGACAGTTGTTAACGCCCCCTTGCCCTAGGACCCGCCCCCTTTTAATATTAAATGATAGTGTTTTATATCGCTTAATATAAAATTAATATAAATTTATAGTGTTCGATATTAAAACGTATTAAAAATTGTCGCGTAACACCAGTCGCAGAGTGTCGCGCAACACCCCGTCGCAGTATGTCACGCAACGCGGCGCGTCAAATCAGGCGGATGAAAGATGCATATTACACAGTGTTAAAACCAGGTAGTTTTAGCGGTATTGATAAATATTATGAGTCGGTTAAAAATAAATTTAAAAGATCCGACGTAAGAAAGTGGTTACAAGAACAAGACGCCTACACGCTGCACAAGCCAGCAAGAAAAAACTATAAAAGGAACATGATTTGTGTATCGGGTATAAACCAACAGTGGCAATGCGATTTGGTCTCGCTGATAGATTTGTCAAAATACAACGATGGCGTTAAATACATATTAACAATCATCGATATATTCAGTAAGAGGGTGTGGGGTGAAAGTCTGACCGCTAAGAATGCAGCAACAGTCGCTAATGCTTTTGAAAAAATATTCCAGCGCGGTGATGTGCCGATGAAGCTACAAACCGATAATGGTAAAGAGTTTCTAAACAGAAGCCTAAAAAAGGTGTTAGAAAAATACGGTATAAAACATTTCACGACCAATAACGATGTGAAAGCGGCTGTTATAGAGCGCTTCAATAGGACTTTAAAAACACGCATGTGGCGCTATTTCACGGCAAAGAATACCTACAGATATATAGACGTTTTACAAGACTTCATACGCAGCTATAATAACACATACCATAGAACGATTAAGTGCGCTCCAAACGATGTGAATGACTCTAACGCGTTGAGTGTCTTCAAAACGACCTACGGTGATTACTTTAGAAGTAAGAAAGCCCCAGTTTGTTTAGGAATCGGTGACCACGTCCGTATTTCTAAATATAAGGACATATTTCAGAAAGGTTACGAACAGAGCTTTTCTGAGGAGATTTTTGTTGTACATAGTGTGAACACTAAAGGGATTAAACCGCTTTATAAGTTGGCAGATCTGTACGGTGAAGTTATAACAGGTAGTTTTTACCCCGAAGAGCTTCAAAGCATACCAAAAAACTATAACAGAGTTTACAAAGTGGAAAAGATTTTAAAAAATAAGACGGTCAGAGGCCGTAAATACGCGTTAGTCAAGTGGCGCGGTTACCCCGCAAAATTTAACAGTTGGGTCGCAGCATCGGTGATAAAAGACATATAAAGATCATCAGTATCTAACAAGACGAGCGATGGATGACAAATCGTTCTACATAACCTTACCCAGCAACGCATCGGCTGTTACCTTCCCGCAAAATAAGATTTCTAACTATACGACAAAGTTGGCTAAACCGATAGACTTAAATGGCGAATGGGAAGTGGCACTTACTGAGATACAATACCCGCATACGTGGAATACATTGGATTTACAAGATTGTAGACTGCAATTATCATGGGATGGAACGGCGGACCAGCCGGTGGCGAGAGTCGCGAGTTTGTGCATTAAACCCGGTTTTTATGAAACAATCGAGGCGTTACTGAACGTAATCAACGCTGAAATTGTACAACTGAAACTGGACGTTGGATTAAGACTAACGTATGATCCATTTGCACGCGTTGTAACATGTGACAGCAAACTGTTGTATCAAATCCACGCCGGTTCTAAGCTGACATGGATACTGGGTTTACAGCCTAAAACTAATATTTCTAAACCATGCGCCGACATCAAAGGCGGCCAATATACGATGTACGTGTACACAGACATTATCGAACACCAACGGGTCGGGGATAGTTATGTACCGCTACTTCGCACTGTTGAAATGAAGGGTTATAACAATGAGGTTGTCACAATACGATACGAGAAACCCGATTACGTACCATTGTGCAAAACACATTTTGACACGATAGCCATAGAGATAAAGAACGACCAAAACGAGAACATGGCATTTAAGTTTGGGAAAGCGATCGTGAAGCTACACTTCAGACGCCGCAAAACTGAATTTTATTAACTAAGTAGAATGGTCGCTGTTAAAAATTATGGCGATCCGGGGCTCTATGCGCAATATTATAAATCTCAAGCCGGTAATGGATTACCAGGTTTTCACGGCAGCGCATACATGTACGGCTGCGGTTTAGGCGGTATTTTTCGAAGTCTTTTCAGAAAAGCTGTTCCTCTTTTCCGGAGAGGTTTAGAGTTGGCTAAACCGCATATGAAGACAGCGGTTCGTAATATAGCGAAAGATGTTATCGGGCAAGCCACAACGGCCGTTGTGAATAAGATACACGAGGCGAACCAAGCAAAGCAAGACGGTTCAGGACTAATATATACAAGAAAAGGCGTGTCTAAAAGAAAACGGAAGCGTATGATAGCGCTTCCGCCTTGGGACATACCCTTTTTAAATAAAAAACAGAGACGACGCAACTCAAAGAAGAAGAGAAAGCCGAAGAGTGCCGTTGGTGATATTTTTTAAACATGTCTTTCATACACCACGAATCCGTTGAATGTGCAAAAACAGAGCTGGATCTTTTTGACGTGCCCCCGACACAAACTAGCATAGAGAAAAGTCTATACGTCGAAGTTCAACCTTTAGCGGCGTTATCCGACACAGCTCCGCTTGAATTTTATATAGCAGCCAGCGGTGAACACTACTACGATCTGAACAATACGCTGTTGTACGTGACATGCAAGATCGTACGAACCGATAACACGCCGATACCGCAAGGTGCGCGGGTCGCGCTTATTAATTACCCAATAGCGACCTTATTCAACCAAGTGGATGTAACTCTGGGCGACAGGCTCATATCACAATCCAACAATCTTTACGCATACCGCGCGTACATTGAGACTATATTAAATTACAGCTCGGACGCATTGTCAACAAAACACACAACAGGACTATTTTACAAAGATGTGGATGGTGAATTTAACAACACGGCGCTGGACGGCCCGAATACGGGATTCAAAAAACGAGCAGGCGCAACAGCGCAGAGTCGCACTGTTGAACTGCTAGGCCCGCTTCACTGCGACCTCTTCCATCAACATAAACTAATTTTAAACGCCGTTGATCTGAAGATTAAACTAACCAGAAACAAAGATGCATTCTGCTTAATGACGTCTGAGGCGGATGCCTTTAAAATACAGATCACAGCTGCATCCCTGTTCGTGAAAAGAGTTCAGGTCTCACCGGCCGTGCGGATTGGGCACGCGCAGGCTCTGTTAAACGGTAACGCGAAATACGCGATTGACCGCGTTGGGATGAAAATCTACAGCGTACCAACAGGCAGTAGAGTATTTAATCTAGAAAATTTATTTTTAGGACAAGTACCGAAAACAGTTATAGCAGGTTTCGTGGATAACGAATCATTTTCAGGAATCCATAACCGGAACCCCCTGTGCTTTGAACATAAAAATGTAAGTTTTGCGTCCCTTTATCTGGATGGAACGCCGCACCCCGCCAAGCCATTTCAACCCGACTTTGAAAGCGGTAATGCTGTAAGAGAGTATATGTCACTCATACAAATCACAAATAAGCAGAAATCTGACAATGGTATACTGATTGACCGCGAAGAGTACCTCAGGGGCTACACGCTATTCGCTTTTGACCTTTCACCAGAACAGGAGTGTGGAGAACACCTTTCCCTGATAAGAACAGGCAATCTACGTGCCGAATTCCGCTTTGCAGAAGCGTTGGACCGGACAGTCAATGTGATAATATACGCACTATTTGATAACATCATCGAGATTAATCAAAGGCGCGATGTGCTGTACGATTATCTATAAATGAAATAAACTAACACTACGCTGCTGAAAAAATGAACACATTACAGATAAACTGTATTCTGTACGCCGTGCAAAGCACAAGGCATGTTTTTAAAGGAACGTATCCGTGCGATATGTTACCGGTCAGTAAACTGTTGCAATATCCCTGCGCGTTTGTAATCAATACGCATAGCAGCGGGCAGCCGGGTGAGCACTGGTTGGCCGCTTATTTTAACGAACAACGTGAATGTTACTTTTTTGATTCTTACGGGTTAGCCCCTGACAGCCCCCTATTCCCAAAGGCAATAATACATTTTTTAAACTTGAATTCAAAAAGTGTTTATCACCAAAATATGCAGTTGCAAAATTTTAACAGTACCGTTTGCGGTCAATATTGCATATACTTTATATTTTACATGTGTAAAAAATACAAATATGTGGATGTACTGGCCCGTTTTAGTGATGACACAAAACGTAATGATTGTTTTGTTTCAAATTTTGTAAGACGACTACCAAGAAGCCATTGTCTGAATCATTATGCATATAGATATATACAGAATTGCGTAACTTGTAACCAGCGTTGTGCGTGAAACACGCTTCACACACAGCGTTGTGCGTGAAACGTTTTATGTACAACGTTTCACGCACAACGCTGTGTGTGAAGCGTGTTACGCACAACGTTGTATTGTTTGTGTAACTTGTAATCAACATTCTGTTTGATACGTTTTATGTACAACGCATCATACCTATGATGTTTTTCTAATAAACAACGTTGTTTATTAAACTTTATATCGTGTGCTTGAAATTTCTTCCGTTTACAGCAATAGAAACAAAGAACAAAACGTTGTTTTATAAAGCATAAGCATATTTTATTGATATATGTATATATATATATATATATAACACGGTAAAGATGAGTTTAAAACATTACATAAAATATTATTGACATAAGTTAAACATTGTGGCGCAAAATACCAACACAAAATACAGTGTATAAAAATAATATAAATTAGTTATATGTTATAGTTTCAGCCACTGTGAATCCTGAAATAGATTTACGGATCTTTTCCTAGGCAGTAAGTAACCATGCGGTGTTGTTAAACCTGGGGGACTTAAAACATTTATTCGCCCTTTGTTAAGGGTTTGTAACGACATGGGCGATGTCACAGCGCCATCAGAGTCATCCTGCATCTCAGCTTTTAATCGTTCTAAACACATTCTATTCCCCGCATTGGCTATGACGGTTGAGGGAATATTCAATTCAGACATAGCCCGCATAAATTCAGGCCAACCATTCGGTATATTACGGATCGACACACCGTTACTTTGCGTGATGCTTCTTATTAAATCTAACATGTTGGAACCAGGCACAGTGACGCCTTTGTACAGAAACTCCCCTTTACTGTTCCAGTCTGTGATGTGTTTAGAGCGTGTCATTTTACTCAATAGTATTTCACAGTTTTTCTTATACCGGTCATTAACACCGCTCAAAAGCTCATGATAAACAGCATCGGGGGCAATAGGCTGTGTCGTATTATTTGATTCATCAACAGATTTTGCAACGGGTGATAAAAGAGCTAAAGTTGACATTTCACTATCAGCCTGCTTACTCAACACCAGGTATCTCTGCAACAACATTGTATATCGCTTTGCTTTTTCATATTCTGATAAATCATTATTCTGTAGTATTTTCACGATCTCTACATCTAGACCGTGCGTTGCTGTTTTACGTATGTCGTCGCTGTTCGTTTTATTATGTAAACGTTCTATCTGATTCTGAGGCACCAGATACATTTTCTCAGCGTACTCCATCAGCGATTAGACAATAGTCCTGTAATTAGCGGTATAGCAAAACCAAGCAGCGAGCCGATAAAACCACCCGACTGTTTAACCAGAATCTTCTTTTTTCCAATGGCACATTTCTTATTACAAAGTGATTTTATAAGCGCACGCTTCTTTTTAAGGTAGTTCAGCTGCCGTTGAGACAGCGGTATTTTGCCTTTAAGCGTGTTGAGCGCTATCTCACAAATGGCCGTGACTAAATCGTTTGAAGCGTTGGATAAAATAGCATTTCTTTGGATTGGTGTGGCTTTAATTAACGTTTTTAAAAGCACCCAATTACGTCTTATCCGCCCCGACATGTTCACCGTTGTTAGAATGGCAACAAATGACTAAAGGTTGTACTGTTATAGCTTTATAGAACCACGCTTCTTAATGACAAAAGCGACAGGCTTGTCTGGTGGGAATAAGCCGCTTCGTAAACGATAATCGTCAAGAGCGTTGTTTCTTAAATCAACCAGCAAATACCCATAAGGGGCAGCCGTCGCGGATTCATAGGATTCGAGAAAAAAACGATGTTTCGATGGGTACATTTGTCTAGCCAGAATGCCCACCTGCATTTTATCCCTGGGGTTTTTGAACAGGACCATATATTTTGTGTTTAAATGTATAGTTCTGCTCTTTTTACCTTGACAAAATATGTTTTGGACAAGGTACAGGATACTGAGATTACGATGATGTACATACTTTGTGAAAGCCTTCTCAACCTCAGAATTATTACTTGCCGCGTCCATCAAATCATCAATCACTGTTAAATTAACCTTATCAGGGGGAAAAAGTTGATCATCGCTAAAAGACTCTGGTAACCCCTCTATAAAGCGCGTACAGGGGTAATCACGCAGAAGTTGGTCGTATATAGGTTGCCAACAGGTGTAAAACCAAACAACATTATCAGGTACATGAGTCATATGTGTTGCAGCGTGTTGCAACAGCGTTTTGACAAAATAACTTTTACCCGAATTGGACGGCCCCGCTAAAATACATGAGAAAGGGTGTTGAAATCTGGTGTCCATCTTAATAGCCGAACGGCAGTGTTGTGAAGTTGTCCGTAAGAGACCGTTTAGTATAAACACACCTTTGCGTCTTCTGCAAAGTACGCGTCTCTATCTGCCAGCACTTTTTCACACGTACTATACCGGGTTGACGGATCACAACCTTTTTCTGGTCATCGCCTTCGGGGTTTAAAGGATAATCTAAGACCAGTTCTTTCAGGCTGTCAAAGTTAACGTGCTGCGCATTATCAACATTGAGCGTTATACCTTTAACTTTTAAACAGGTCTTTCCGTTGTTTAGTCGATAGCCGTATGACTTGGGACCGGCTGAGACAAATTCTGTTATATGGGTGCCTGTGGGCAGTTCGCTGGTCAACTCACCTAAATAATCACCCAATGGCGGGCTCCAGTCACCGGGTCTACTGACAAAAATTACAGAATCGGTGTCGTGATAAAGACATCTATCTTGTAATCTATACAGTAGTTTGTACAGTTCAACACGGGCATAAGCCGTTGTAAAGATGGCTATAGTTACATTTGAAATTGCACCCCTGGTGTAATGGTCTTTGGCATACTTCCAATTTACCATAACTGTATCATCGTCAATAAAATCCAAAGCGGACACGTCATAGTACGGTAAGAACGCGTATTCAAAAAGTTTGTCGGGGTCGGTCACTAGACACGTATTGGGCATGTTGCTACGTTGACCAAATTTACCCCATAAGGAATTTAAAAACAATTTTGAAATTTGTCTTTTAGCGGGGTTGATTTCTATGTGTTCGGGTCGTAAAGACAAGCCTTCATTCTTTTGATAGGCGTCTATATACTCTTGGCGTTTCTCGGCGTCTGTACACCATTCGGGATAACCAGAGGCCTCTTGTTTATCCCTGAGGTGCGTTTTAATGTAGCCTGAAAACAATTTGTCAGATCTCTCATCAAAATGCCACACCTCATAGATTTTACATACCTTGTACCCCATTTCTACAGCCAAGTTTAGTTCCACGGTACACCATGTACCGATGAGCGCACGTTTTTCTGAATCATGAACGCACGGCTCAGTCTGTCCAGACTCAGCGCATGTGCGACATAATGGAAACATTAACTTGCCGCCCATTTTAACTGGCAGAACCGGAAAGAATAGGCCACGAGGTGGATAAACTTTAACCCTGGCAAAACCGAAATACTTTGTGACATCACCAAAGTCCTTATAAATAATGCGTGGGTGCTGTATAGGATACGTTTTGGTTTTATTAACATACGGATAGAGACTGGTGAAATCAAAATAGTGTATTTTTTCATCACAGCCTGTTTTGTGATACAGCTTTATGGCGTTTGTGCGCCCGCCATAAAGAGCATCACGTGGCTCCAAGGGTTCGGGTAAATCTTTACCCTTCAGAAAAGCCTGTAGATCCGCATCAGAATCTAGCATAGACTTCCATTCACAACCCCAGATTTCACGTATCTGAAATCCACAACGTTTAAGGTAGTGCAACTTTACCTGCGTCTTGTGGTGTAATTGACCGTAGGTCGTTTTAGTCAGTTTGTTTTTATCATCGGCGTTGTAACAAGCACCACAGCCGTGGTAAAAACAACCTTGGAATTCAAATGCAGTTGGTGTGCCGTTAATCACGGCATAACCATCCAGGCTGTATTTACCAACTTTCTTCTCACCCCCTTGTAAAGCGTGTCTTATACTCACCCCTTCTTTGTGTTCTATGTACATTAACCACTGTATGGCGGGCGTTGAGTAACGCTTCTGCGTCTTGTGATAGTTATCACCCGGTACAAGCGCCAGTGTCTTTTCCTGTAAAAATTTACACCGGTACATGGCCATGCATACGCTCGCCAACGTGACTAATTGAAAAGCCTCGATGTGACGTTTAACCACAACCTTTTTTTTTTTCTTTGTTATTAGAAACTCCTGTTCTGTCATGGCTATAACAGCAGATCTGAAAGCATCACAAGCTTTTTGTAATATTTTCACATCGTCTTTACAATATCGCACGAGCTCTTTTTGAAAGTTAAACGGTTTGTGTACACACTGTTTATACCAAGCTGTAAACTCAGATAATTCATCAGGCATCATGTATTGTGGACCAAAATACTCTATTGACGGCATAGTTCCTATGTAATTTTGGTTATCAGCTGTGTTAAAAAAATGTGGGAAATAACCTTTGGTACCGTCAAACCCCATCGCCTTTGGTAACTTGCTAAGCCGCATGGGTAAAAAATTTAAAGAGTCGATAAATCTTATCTTCAAATCTTTTACCGTGATGCACATTATGTTGCCGCCTCTAGATAATAATTCAATCTTTAATTTCTCCTTAATCAGCTGGCGCAGCACAAAATATGCATCATAGCGACCTGCATTATGGGCTATGAATGTGTAATGCTCAAATTTTGGTTTCATGAACGTCTTTACAAAGTCTTCGATACACGCAACACCCTTAAACTCCCAGTCTTTCTCACCCGTTAATGTTAAAGCGTAACAGTAGTTTGGTATGTGCACACCCGTCTCCTGCATACACTCAAAATCATAAAAGATGTATTTCTTTGTGGGCTCTTCCGGCTTGATGGTTTGTATATAGCACAAATGGTTCGAAAACCCATCAACGAACACCTTACAAATGGGGCACTTTAGGCCTCTGCAGTTATGATCTGTTCGCCTGTAGAGACAACACTTGTCACAATATACATGTTCAAGACAGGATATTTTGTGATCAAGAGCTAAAGCTTTGTGTAGCTCTAAACACTCGTTTGATCGACAAAATACCCTACACACCGAACACCTTAAAGCCGTCACACCGTCGTCAATACAAGCCGGCCTGTGACAAGCCTTACAAAAGAAAAGACAATCGTGATTATTTCTATGATGGTAAGCGCTATGACAACGGACGCAGTAATATCGGGCACCAAGAAACGCTTTGATATCGAGTATCCCATAAAAGTGACAATCGTGATATAGCACAAAGATCGTGTCTTTGTAACGACTGTCTGCACTGTAGTATTTCCAAGACCCTTGACTGTAATAGAGGAGATTGATGGATACTTTTAAATAATTTTCAAAAATTGCAACATCGCTAAAGCTGACCGCTTTATCAAGCGGCAGATTCAAAGCTTTATGTAGTTGTATCGCTCTCTCCTGTATTACATGATCATTGGCATTGTTACCTTTATCCAGAAGTTTACAGACGCTAGCGGCCAAACACAGGTTATTACCTACGCGTCTGAAGTCATAGAGATATCTCTTTCTTTTATCTATTATTAAACTTTGGGGCAGGCGTTGTAAACTACGCCCAGTCAAACCAGACCCTGATCTGTTCATAAAAATACTGATCACAAATCTTAAGCCTGTGGATAATAAGAATTCAGCGTTACTTTGAAGCGTGTTTGTAATCTGATTCAAAAAACTGGCAGCGTCTAATGTTTCTTGCGGCTTACGATGCGAATAGATGGCATTGTGTAACCCACCCCCCTCCAATCTAAGCTGAACGCGGTCGGCAGGATCCACGCCCGCAAGGACATCATCGAGCATGGCCTGTATAGCCGTATGAATGGCTCGAACTCCCTCTACAAATGATGTAACCCTATCCAAATTAACAAACCGATAGTGATTGTGGTACTCAACGGCTCTGAAATTCGGTCGTTGTCGTTCATAGCGGTTAATTGCTTCTAAGTATACATGTTGCCGACCTTCGTCATTACCGGGTGACTCAACACGGCCTGCATCATCATATATGGGGCTTGCATCGCGCTCAATATTGTCAGCCTGTGATTCGTCATTCGGTAATGCATGGGGTGGAGATTGATCTAAATCTACATGCCTCGCACTGTGCTGACCTCCTACCACATGTACCCTGTGACGCTTGCGTTTTCTCAATTGACCACCTACCGCATGTTCCCTGTGCCGCTTGCGCTTTCTCGATCTGATTAATGTTGTTACAGCCTGTTTCACCTTTGCGCGTCGGAATAACTGTGAGATCTTGTATGTTAAACAAGGTTTAATTCGTGGTTTTTTTTTACAGTCATTTAAATTTAAAACACGTTTCAAACCATTGCCTAGCATGCCTAGTCACGGATCAGTTTCATTTATTTCTGCAAAATGATGTATGTTGGCTTTAATAAATTCAGTTGTCTTAACCGACCGATCTATGTATTTTGACATGACATTCATATACGTCTCAACAACTTCTTTAACAATGTCTTGTTTACATTTACTACCGTGGCACACACCTTTAATGTGTTTTAACAAATATCCGGCTTTTACGCCCATGTTCTCAACATCTTCCCGTATCTTACCCAACAACGCGTAAAATTGTATTTCAGCGTCTTGGCCTAATTGTTCTGAATTTTGACATTCATCAACTATGTCGGGCGCTAGCCCTCGCGCCGGTACACAAGCATCAGCCGATGCGTGTACCAGGGCTGTCGTTGTAAAAATATTGGGCATTGATGTTACACAATCAACCGTTGTAGTATTACCAGGTATTCCTGCAACGGCTGATAATACTTCATCAGAGCTATTCTGCGGATCTTGTGTCGTTGACTCTACACAATTTGTAATAAGCTCTTGCCCATTTATGTCATCAATATCTGATATCACAGGATTACCGGCTATGTGTCTTGTTTCTGTTTCAGAGCAATCCTGTGTATCGGTAATAGTGATGACATCGGATTGCGACAATTGCTTAACATTACTTCTTGAGTCAATATTTGATAACAAACCAATGCCTGCTATGTGCCTTGTTTCTGTTTCAGAACAAACCTGTGTATCTGGAATTGTGATTACAGCGGATTGCGACAATTGCTTAACATTACTTCTTGAGAGACGCGATGCCCTCTTAACCTTTACAGTCTTTGTATTACCAGCGACACCCCGGTCTGCAGTGTTAAACGCTGTGTGTTTTGATGTTACAGCAACATCATTACTTACGCATGATACAGTTTGTAACGCGATCCTTCTCCGTTGTGGCTTATCATTTTCGGAATATGACAATTTTCTTTTCAGATCTGTAAATGTTGAATTATGACTTCTCTCATTCGTTCTTGGTCGAGCCGGCTTTCGTTTGTTCGGTACGATACAGCCGTTATGCACAGCCATAACTGATGACCTAGCAACGTTCTTATGTACAATTGCCGGCGTTACGAATTGATGGTTCTCCGCTTCAGCGGCGGTTGTGCGTTTTGATATTTTCCCGCTTGTACTAGGCCTGTGTATCTGCGAGCATGTATCACTGACTGTTGGTATCAAAGGAGCATAGCGTCTTGCTACAGCGTCATCTGTAATACATATATTATAAAATAAATATAAACGACTCTGCATGTAAATCAGTATTTAAATCACCGCATAACAATATACCATATAACAGCGTTTGATTACACACCTGCTGCTGCGAATTGATGGCTTTCCGTTTCAGCGGCGGTTGTGCGTTTTGATATTTTCCCGCTTGTACTAAGACGGTGTATTTGCGCTACTGAATCACATCCTGATGGTATCGTCGGCGCATAACGCATTGCTACAGCCTCATCTGTAATACCTATATTATAAAATAAATATAAACAAAGCTGCCTGAAAATCAGCATTTAAATCAACGCATAACAATATACCATATAACAGTGCTTGATTACACACCTGCTTTATATTCGAATGTTTTAGCACGACCCCCTGTCGCGTGTGGGAAAAACGGTTGCTCATCAACAACATTGCTGTTCTGTATAGATGTGTTGTGACAATAATCAGGTTTGTTCAATATATCCCGTAGAATAACATCAGCCGTCGCATCATCCATTTTTGTGGCATCTTTAACCGGTGAAAAATGAAAAATAAAAATAAAAAAATAAAAAATATTACATACGGTATAAAATTAGAATAACATGAAAAAGCGATTCATTACTGAGAATATAAAGTGTGTACAGTTGACAACAAATCAGCACAACTGTACAAGGTTTATTTTTAATTCTTTAGCCGTGGAAAAATAAATAAATAAATAAAAAATAAAAATAAAAAATAAAAAATAAAATAAAAAATAAATAAAGATATCATGTTACTCACAATCTGGCGCCAATTCCAAAATATTATTAAAATCCGGTATAGCGCTGAAGTCTAAGCCAAAGGGACTATCAACAGACAAATCGAGATTCTCTGTATTTGTGATTACTGTCAAATCGGGGGAAATAAAAATGAGAAAATAATAATTATTTAATAATTACTATTTAATAATTACTTATCAATGTATCCAGACTGTTGTACGTTCATACTATTTAAACTTTTAAAAATGAACAAATTGTAGACCTTGACTATAATTTCATACTATTTAAACTTGAAATATAAATAAAAACGCGTCAATGTCCTTTATAGACATAGCTTACTTTGAGAGGTTTGATAACTTGGCAAAGCATCATCATCATCAGAAGAAGAAGATCTGTTTCTAACCATGAAAGTGTTTTTGTTGTTGATGTTCTGCATTGTCTGTCTCTGAACCAATAATGAAAATGAGAGACGGTTAATATCTATCAAACGAATTAGTTGAAATATTGTGTTGGCGCATTCCCAAAATGAACCACTAGATGTCGCTATTACCACATATTTAAATAACATTCAGACAGCCACATTATTAAAACTATATGTTCTATGTGTTACAATGCATCGCATTGATGTTGCTGTTTAGCGATGCATTTCACATATGAGTGCATACTGCGATTTGCAACTGTCCAATAGGTTTGAAATATTAACATATTATACATGTATGCCTAAAAACAAAGGATGCAATGGCAGGACAGAATCGTGTAACAGTGTGTATATCGCGGCATAGAAACAACATATTTAAACAGCCTTCAGAGCCATATTTGTAAAATAAAATAAATAAATAAATAAATAAAAAAAAAAATGCAATATGTATAAATATAATAATAATAATAATAATAATAATTATGATAATAATAATAATAATAATCTTTTGCTGTTGATGTTCTGCATTGTCTGTCTCTGAACCAATAATGAAAATGAGAGACGGTTAATATCTATCAAACGAATTAGTTGAAATATTGTGTTGGCGCATTCCCAAAATGAACCACTAGATGTCGCTATTACCACATATTTAAATAACATTCAGACAGCCACATTATTAAAACTATATGTTCTATGTGTTACAATGCATCGCATTGATGTTGCTGTTTAGCGATGCATTTCACATATGAGTGCATACTGCGATTTGCAACTGTCCAATAGGTTTGAAATATTAACATATTATACATGTATGCCTAAAAACAAAGGATGCAATGACAGGACAGAATCGTGTAACAGTGTGTATATCGCGGCATAGAAACAACATATTTAAACAGCCTTCAGAGCCATATTTGTAAAATAAAATAAATAAATAAATAAATAAAATAAAAAATGCAATATGTATAAATATAATAATAATAATAATAATTATGATAATAATAATAATAATAATAATAATAACACTTACCATAATGTCTTCACGTGTGTATAGCTGTGCAGCTTCAGTTGAAATTTCTTCTTCTCAGTGCTCTGTCCCACTTCAGTGATGTGGTCTGTTCTTATAACACTGGCTGTGAGCCATATGGCCCCCACCAACCTGTGGTACGCCGTCCCACATTTCCAAGATGCTTGGGGCGGGACTTTTAAACATATAATCTTTGGTTTATACATTAGTAAATGTGATAATTATTTTCAGTTACAATAAAGATATAATCTTTTAGCTGTTTCTTAAATGTCATACACAGTGCATCAAACGCATACCAAATACATTTATATTATATATACAGAAGAAAAAAAATAAATAAATAAATAAAAAATAAAAATCCTGAGTGGTCTAAACTACTTGTATAGATTGAATGGAAGTCATTCCAAATGGGTATATCTTATACTGTAGAATATGAGGCTCATAAAAAGCGCATAAATTATTTAATAATAAAATGAATTTATAAAAAGCATTATACAGAAGTTCTTATGAACTAATGTACATGAATACAAAATTATTTTATGATTCCATAAATATACACTGGCTTACTGATTTGTAGCTAAAATTACAAAAAATATTGTCTTTGTACATGAATACAAAATTATTTTATGATTCCATAAATATACACGGGCTTACTGATTTGATTAGGACCCATCACCATGATATCTCATTATGGTATGTAATTAATCCAAAAGATGGAAAAATCCGATTTGAGTCAACACATAAACCTGTAGGTGGTGCTAATGTTCCTCTACAGAGATAACAATCGAAAATGGTTTTGATTAGGAACCATCACCATGATATCTCATTATGGTATGTAATTAATCCAAAAGATGGAAAAATCCGATTTGAGTCAACACATAAACCTGTAGGTGGTGCTAATGTTCCTCTACAGAGATAACAATCGAAAATGGTCATGGTCAAATTATAAGCAATGGTCATGGTCAAATTTGCACATCGTGCTTCTGAGGGGTTTCTGTGACATTTAAAATGACCTTTTAAATTAGTACCATGTGTGATGAACCCTTGCTTCTAAGAATGTTCATGGTTAAATTGTACATCGTGGCTTCTGAGGGTTTCTGAGCATTTAAAATGACCTTTGTGACATTTTAAAATGACCTTTTAAATTAGTGCCATGTGTGATGAACCCTTGCTTCTAAGAATGTTCATGGTTAAATTGTACATCGTGGCTTCTGAGGGGTTTCTGAGCATTTAAAATGACCTTTGTGACACGGTCATTAGTGATTATCCTTTTTAAAACTGTAACATGTGTGACTCATGAAGTTTCAGCTGCTGGAATGTAAGAACATTTTGTGTTACAAAAAAAAAAAAAAAGATGTATTTTAAAGTGTGTGTCATATGTGACATTCTGCGACTGGTGCTGCTTGACACTCTGCGACTGGTGTTACGCGACAATTTTTAATACGTTTTAATATCGAACACTATAAATTTATATTAATTTTATATTAAGCGATATAAAACACTATCATTTAATATTAAAAGGGGGCGGGTCCTAGGGCAAGGGGGCGTTAACAACTGTCAAGTTTGACAGAAAGGTTGACTTTATCTACTATTTTGGTTGTCCTTTTCCCTGGCGGGTTACCGCACATACCTCAGGTTTAGTCAGTTAGCTTGTAGCCCCTGGCCTGGTTGTTTAGTCAGAGGGCCCCTTGTTATCACCCTGTCTCGGATTTCCCTTTGTCTCCCATTAAGACCTGAGGGGGCATCGGAGTTGGGCAGACATAATCCGCCCTTCAAACGCGGCTGCCATGGGCTCAAGCAACCATAGTCTCGCAGGGGATTTCTGACCACACGGGCGAGACAACGGAGTTAGGGCGCCAGGGGCTATTCCCTTTCCATTCCCCTTTCCCAGCATTACGTCCTGGTGCTCTGGACTCGCTTCATAACATCTCCCTTGTTCTGAGCACCAGGAACCTAACATTATCACCAGCCATACCACAAAAAAGAAATAAAACTTTTTTTTCTTTTTTGGCCCAGTCCAGTGTCTAGTCTAGAATCCAGTCCGGTGTTTTGAATCCAGTCCGGTGTTTTGAATCCAGTCCGGTGTTTAAAAAAAAAAAAAAAAAAGTCTTGTTTTGTTTAGCAAAATTTTGTCTTGCCTTGTCTTGCCTTGCCTTGTCTTGCCTTGCCTTGTCTTGCCTTGTCTTGCCTTGCCTTGTCTTGCCTTGTCTTGTCTTGCCTTGTCTTGTCTTGTCTCGTCTAGTTTTAAATCCTCCTATGTCTACTATGCAAGCCCTGCAGGCATCTCTCGCAGCTCTGAACTCTGTATTCAGTGCTTTGAGACCAGAGCGACTAGAAGTTTTGCAGCAATCTCTAAAGCAACTGCAAAACCTTCTGACTAAAATCTTGCTCATTTTGCCAGAAGTCGTTGAGAGTACATCTATCTCTAAAGAGACTCTTGCTCACAGTATGGTGACAAGAGAATCCTCTGGTCTAATTGAAGAGAAAAGGTTTAAAAGTTTTCTGCGGCCCAGGCTCTCAGAAGAGGAGCGTCTGCGTCGCAGAAACTTAAACTTATGCCTATATTGTGGGGGTTTAGGCCATTATCTGCAGACCTGTGAGTTGCGCAAGCCAAAGTGTGGTGACGAGTCTTGCCCTCTGGCCAAGTTGAGTCATGATACAAGACCTACTCCTGTCTCTACTGTGGCAGAGGCACTTGTCACACAACCCACACAAAAAAGCTCTCTGTCCTATAATTGGGGTCCTTGGGCAAGGGAGCCCCATTATAGATTCAGGAATCAAAAGAGAATGTTTCTCTCCTCTCTTGAGGTTCCTGTGGAAGCGGAGTTGCAAGTCCCTGGAGTGATGCCTGATGCCCAGGTTCCTGGAGTGGTGCCTGATGCCCAGGTTCCTGGAGTGGTGCCCGATGCCCAGGTTCCTGGAGTGGTGCCCGATGCCCAGGTTCCTGGAGTGGTGCCCGATGCCCAGGTTCCTGGAGTGGTGCCCGATGCCCAGGGTCCTGGAGTGGTGCCCGATGCCCAGGGTCCTGGAGTGGTGCCCGATGCCCAGGGTCCTGGAGTGGTGCCCGATGCCCAGGGTCCTGGAGTGGTGCCCGATGCCCAGGGTCCTGGAGTGGTGCCCGTAGCCCAGGGTCCTGGAGTGGTGCCCGTAGCCCAGGGTCCTGGAGTGGTGCCCGTAGCCCAGGGTCCTGGAGTGGTGCCCGTAGCCCAGGGTCCTGGAGCGGTACCCGATGCCCAGAGTGCTGGAGCGGTACCCGATGCCCAGAGTGCTGGAGCGGTACCCGATGCCCAGAGTGCTGGAGCGGTACCCGATGCCCAGAGTGCTGGAGCGGTACCCGATGCCCAGAGTGCTGGAGCGGTACCTGATGCCCTAGCTTATAGAGGGACATCAAATATTATAGTTCAGGTGTCCATATCGGAAGGGGTCTCAGAAGCTGTTACCCCAGGTAGGGACTTGAAAAGCGCAACCCTAGAAAGGGTCTCTAAAACCATAGTTCTTGAGGGGAACTCGAGAAGCAAAACCCCAGAAGGGATCTTTGAAGTAATATCCCCAAGTGGGGTCTCGAGAGACGCAGCCCCAAAGAAGGGTCTAGAAGTCGCTTCCCCAGGAAAGAACTTAAGAAGCATAGCATTAGTGGAGGATCTGAACGTTATTGCGTCAGCAAAAGTCCCGGAAGTCATAGTCCCGGGAGAACTTTCGATAATTATCGACTCAGAGAGGGAGGCCGATTGCCCGATCCCAGTCAGGGAGGCCAACGGCCCGGTCCCAGTAAAAGAATCCGAGGTGCTGGCCCCAGCGGGGTTCTCGGAGGCCACTGCCCCAGCGGGGTTCTCGGAGGCCACTGCCCCAGCGGGGTTCCCGGAGGCCACTGCCCCAGCGGGGTTCCCGGAGGCCACTGCCCCAGCGGGGTTCCCGGAGGCCACTGCCCCAGCGGGGTTCCCGGAAGTCACTGCCCCGGGTGGGGTTCAGAAAGTCACTGCCCCGGGTGGGGTTCAGAAAGTCACTGCCCCGGGTGGGGTTCAGAAAGTCTCAGCCCCGGGTGGGGTTCAGAGAGTCTCAGCCTCGAGTAAGGTCAATAGTGACCAGGTCCTAGCAAAGCACTCCAGTCAGTCAGATGAGAAGGAAACAGATCCTGACTCTGATATCTCAACATCCATAACCTTTGATGGGGACTTCGCCCAATTTCTGGCGCTTTTCAAACACTATTACACTATTATGTTGTCTAGACCATTTCTGGGCATCACTTCAGAAAACCTTGGGCTCTATCTGATTTATTCTTTTAGAGGAGAGCCTTCTGAGTGGGCAACCAGCCTAATGAAAGCTGAAGATCCCATTCTTCAGGATCCCCTAGCATTCTGTGATGCAATTGTTAAAAGATACGGTTCCAAAGAAATTGGTTCAGGTTCCTCTAAGTCACCCGTCTTGTCTGCTGAGAGTCCACCAAATACTGTAAACTCTGCACAAGAGTCCCAGCCCGATGTTTTGACTGCAGGATGTGCTTTTTTGACTTCTTCTTCTTCTAATAATAGTACTTTACCAGAAAGTTCAGCTCCCAAGGGTAAGAAACCTGTCTCTGATT
This sequence comes from Pseudophryne corroboree, assembly GCF_028390025.1. Lineage (NCBI taxonomy): Eukaryota > Metazoa > Chordata > Amphibia > Anura > Myobatrachidae > Pseudophryne > Pseudophryne corroboree. The sequence continues at coordinate 218,397 of NW_026970126.1, read as the reverse complement.
TGAACGCAGCCTTGCTGGGTGGTACCATCAGTTCAGACAATGTTTGGGGAATTACCTTGGTCAGACCTAAAGAGCTTTGTAAAAAGAAGAAGAAGAAAAAGAAATAATTTTTTGACTCTTGCCTTGATTAAAAAAAAAAAAAAAAAAGAGATTTTTTTTTCTCCTTGTCTTGTGTCCTGTGGCCACCGTTAGGGGGAGGGCACTGTTACAAGTTGTTGCTACAGCTTGTTTTTGTTTTCTTGTCTGTTAGACCAGTGTGTCAGGTTTTTTTTTTGTATCCCTTGTTCTGGATAGTCTGAATTTTGGGGTCTTTTGACCCCTCCTCAAGGGGGGGGGGTAATGTTATGAGCCACGGCTGTGGCTCATTCCTGTTTTGCATTTTTGTTATGTATTTTATGTTATACTTCTGTTTATGTTCCCCGTGGGTGTCATGGGGTGCTCGGAGCTCACCCTTAAGGAGGGGATACTGTTATGAACCACAGGTAGTGGTTCATTTCTATTTTATGTTTATTTAGTTGTCTTGCATGCCAGGATTTCCCATTGCTCTGTTTTAGATTACTCTTGTCTGCTGCCGCTGGTGAGTCTGTGCAATTGCAGCTTGTTCCCATGTGTTCAGCCTCATCTGGCTGCTAATTGCATCTTGTCAGCTTGGAGTCCTGCAATAGGCCAGCTGCACTGGATTATTAATTAGGCCTCTCTGTTATATGCTGGCTGATTGCAGTTCGCAGATGCTGGTGATATTTCTGGGTTTTCAGTCTGCTTGAGTTCTGAGCTTGGTTCCTGCTAGTTCCTGAGCTTCCTGAATGCTGAATCTGTTTGCTGAAGGTGTTTCCAGTCCTGCTGTATCCGGTCGTTCCTGTTCTCAGTTGTCCTGTACTCGGAAGTCGTCATCTGTTCCTGGAGTCCTGACTGAGCACCTTTGAACATCCAGTGGTGTTCGTGAGTCACGGCGTAGCCGTGTGTTGCGGCTTGGGCCGCTTAATTATTTATCTTTTATTATTTGTGTTCCGGAGCTTTTGCGGAGGATTCCGCTCCCACAGATCCACTCTGGTATCCAGCGGTGCTGGGTAGGAGTACGGACTAGTGGATTTTGGTTGTCCTTTTCCCTGGCGGGTTACCGCACATACCTCAGGTTTAGTCAGTTAGCTTGTAGCCCCTGGCCTGGTTGTTTAGTCAGAGGGCCCCTTGTTATCACCCTGTCTCGGATTTCCCTTTGTCTCCCATTAAGACCTGAGGGGGCATCGGAGTTGGGCAGACATAATCCGCCCTTCAAACGCGGCTGCCATGGGCTCAAGCAACCATAGTCTCGCAGGGGATTTCTGACCACACGGGCGAGACAACGGAGTTAGGGCGCCAGGGGCTATTCCCTTTCCATTCCCCTTTCCCAGCATTACGTCCTGGTGCTCTGGACTCGCTTCATAACATCTCCCTTGTTCTGAGCACCAGGAACCTAACACCAAGTCTCTCTCTCGGCAACCTTCAATGCTGTCGTGCTGGTCAATAAGACTTGATATGGTCCTTCCGATCTGTCAATAAGGCAACCTGAGCGTAGAAAATTCCGTATCATTACATAATCCCCAGGTTCAATGTCATGACAATTACTGTCTGGCAAATCAGGAATCACCAACTTTAGGTTATCATTCTGATTCCTCAATTGCTTACTCATCTTAACCAAATACTTTACAGTGACTTCATTGTTACATTTCAAATCATCCTGGGGGTTAATCATAACATGGGGTTGTCGACCAAACAGAATTTCAAAAGGAGACAGATTAAGAGGGGACCTGGGAGTGGTTCTGATGCTGTATAATATGATTGGCAAAGCTTCGGGCCATAACAATCCTGTTTCAGCCATTACCTTGCTTAATTTGTTTTTAATAGTGCTGTTTACTCTTTCCACTTTCGCACTCGCCTGGGGGCGGTACGGAGTGTGCAGCTTACTATTAATTCCCATCAACTTACGCATTGCTTGAAAAATTTCACCTGTAAAATGGGTACCCCTATCACTCTAAATGATTATAGGGATACCGTACCTACACACAAATTCCTGCACAATTTTCTTTGCAGTAAACACAGCGGTATTTGTGGCCGCGGGAAATACTTCAACCCAATTTGAGAACACGTCAATACAAACCAATACATACTTTAAATTTCTACAAGGTGGAAATTGTATGAAATCAATTTGTATTACCTGGAAAGGACCATCTGTAGGAGGGATATGGGATGGCTCTGTTGGTATTGCCTTTCCGATATTCTTTCTCAAGCAGGTGAGACATGTCATCGCTCTTTTACCCGCATGAGAAGAAAATCCTGGGGCGCACCAATAAGCTCTTACCAACTTACACATTCCTTCTTTGCCTAGATGAGTCAGCCCATGTGCCGCTTCCGCTAGACTTGGAAGGTATGCTCTGGGTGCCACTGGCTTACCCTGTCCGTCTGTCCAGAGTCCTGAGGACTCCTGGCCATATCCTTTTGACCTCCAAACTGCCTTTTCTTGTGGTGAACACAAATTTTGCATTTCATATAATTTCTGTGTGTTTACAGTATTAAATACCATCAGCTGTGTGCTGTCAGTCTGTATGGGGGTACTGGCTGCTGATTTAGCAGCTTCGTCTGCTCAGCTGTTACCAAGTGATACCGGGTCTTGGCTATACGTGTGAGCTTTACACTTGATAACAGCCACTCTGTCAGGTTCCTGTATCGCTGTTAGAAGTCTTTTGATGTGGGCTGCATGTGCTACGAGTGTGCCAGCTGCCGTCATGAAATTTCTGAGGCGCCATAGGGCCCCGAAATCATGGACTACTCCGAAGGCGTACCTAGAATCCGTGTAGATATTGGCTGACTTGCCTTTAGCCAATTCGCATGCTCTGGTTAGGGCAACCAGTTCAGCAACTTGTGCTGAGTGTGGTGGGCCTAGGGGTTCCGCTTCTATGGTACCTTGGTCATCTACGACTGCGTATCCAGTACACAAGTCTCCCGAGTCCGTCTGTCTGTGACAACTGCCGTCAGTGTAGAAAGTAAAATCTACATCTTCCAGTGGGTTGTCACTGATGTCAGGCCTTGCCGTGAAATTTTGGGTCAAATATTCCATACAATCATGTGTATCATTTTCCTTACTAAATCCTCCTCCACCATCACTCTCATCATCCACCCTTTGTGCCTGTCCAGGCACACCTGGGAGATATGTTGCAGGATTTAATGCGCTGCATCTCCTTATGGTGATGTTTACGGGGGCCATCAACGCCAATTCCCATCTTGTAAACCGCGCTGATGAGACGTGCCTGGTTTGGGCAGAATTCAGCAAGGCTGACACTGCATGTGGTGTATGAATTGTGAGGTTGTGACCTAACACTACATCTTCGCTTTTACTTACTAGCAATGCTATTGCTGCAACACTTCGCAAGCATGTGGGGAGGGATCGCGCTACCGTGTCTAGCTGAGCGCTATAGTAGGCTACCGGCCTGCTGGCATCACCATGCTTCTGGGTTAAGACACCTGCCGCACACCCAGCACTCTCTGTTCCGTACAGCTCAAAGGGTTTTCCATAATCTGGCATACCTAATGCTGGTGCCTGCGTTAGGCACTGTTTAAGTCTCTCAAATGCCATCTCGGACTCGTCTGTATGCGAAATCCGATCAGGTTTGTTTGAGGAGACCATCTCCTGCAAAGGTAACGCTAGAATGGAAAACCCTGGGATCCAGTTACGGCAATACCCACACATTCCTAAAAACGTTCTAATCTGTTGCTGGGTTTGTGGCAGAGTCATGTCACGAATTGCTTGAATTCTATCAGCGGTGAGGTGTCTCAGTCCTTGTGTCAGACAGTGCCCCAAATTTTTACCTTGGTCTGGCATAATTGTAACTTGTCTTTGGAAACCTTGTGTCCGGTGTCTGAAAGATGAAACAGGAGTTGTTTCGTATCTCTCAGGGACGATTCAAGTGAATCTGAACACAGCAGTAGGTCATCTACGTACTGTATCAATACTGATCCGCTCTCAGGTTGGAAAGACTGTAAACAATCATGCAAGGCCTGAGAGAAAATACTTGGACTGTCAATGAAACCTTGTAGTAATCGAGTCCAGGTGTACTGAACTCCTCTGTATGTAAATGCGAATAAGTATTGACTGTCAGGGTGGAGAGGTACCGAGAAGAAGGCGGAGCAGAGGTCAATCACAGTGAAAAATTTGGCAGTGGGAGGGATTTGCATAAGGATGACAGCTGGATTTGGCACTACGGGGAACTGACTCTCAACTATTTTGTTGATCCCTCTTAGATCCTGCACTAATCTGTAACCCCTCCCCCCACTCTTTTTAACAGGGAAGATGGGACTATTGGCAGTGCTGGACGTCCTTACCAGAATGCCCTGTTGTAGCAAGCGCTCTATTACAGGGTAAACTCCTAACTCCACCTCTGGCTTCAGAGGGTATTGTGGGATTTTTGGAGCTATCCTACCATCTTTTACTTGTACAACTACTGGGGCTACGTTTGCCATTAATCCAGTGTCTTGTCCATCCTTGGTCCTCCTTGGTCCAAAGTGATTCCGGTATCTGGGAAATCATTTCCTCTACCTTGGACGGACACCTATTTACAACAACAGTGTGTGACATTAATCTTGTTGGGGAGTCTAGCATATCCTGCACTTCCTGAGCGTGGTTTTCGGGTATGTCCAAGAACACACCTTCAGGAGTACAATATATGACACATCCCATTTTGCACAGTAAATCTCTCCCTAGGAGATTAGCCGGAGCCGATGCAGCCAGCAGAAAAGAATGCTTGGTGTGCAAAGGCCCTATCGTAATCTCTGCAGGTTTGCTTAAAGGGTAGTGTTGTACTACTCCTGTTACTCCCATGGCTGGAATTGTTTTACCAGTGGTTCTCATGCCCACGGTCGAATTTATCACTGACTTGGCCGCCCCCGTATCTACAAGGAAATTTAGAGATTTACCAGCTACATCAATTGTGACCTCGGGTTCACTTCCAAGGCTCGCAATTAATTTCACTGGCTGCAGACTACAGGTGTGGCCCCACCCCTATGGTGCGTGGTGACCTCCCTGCATTGCGCTGGCAGCTATTACCTGTGAAGGGGGTAAATGGGAACTATCAGAGACTTGCCAGTCTCTTTTTGGGGGATACCTTTTTGTTTCCCCTGCGTGTGGCTCATAACTCCGTCTCTGCGGTCCTTGATCCCAATTTCGTGTGTCATGTCGTTGTCTAGGGGTTTGGTATGAGTTTTGTGCATTTTTCAATCTACAGTCTCGTGCAAAATGTCCCTCTTTATGACAGTAATAACAAGTTACCACATTTGACTTACCCACAGGGGTCTGAGACTTATGCTGAGTTGGCCTTGTGGTAAGGGCCTGTATACTTACGGCCATCAGCTTATCACTCTGCGACTCCCTGTGTCTGGTGATGTTCCGATCATGATCAATAGCGGCCTCTCTCAAAGTAGCCACTGACAAACCTCGCCAACATGGTTGGGTGGTCTGTACCCTCGTCCTCAATACTTCCTTTAAACCATCCATTAACACAGATACTGCTACTTCTCTATGATTCACATTTGTCTTAATGTCTTCTATCCCTGTATACTTAGCCATTTCCTGCAGTGCCCGATGAAAATAATCAGCAGCTATTTCTCCCTCTTTTTGCTTGATGGAGAAAATTTTGTTCCATTTAGCAACAGCTGGGAAATATACTCCCAGCTGCAAATTGATTCTTTTCACATTATCTTGATTGTACTCCTCAGTAAGGGGTACCTCTTCATCTAGTCTACAGTCAGCTATAAATCTCGCTGAGTCAACATTGGAGGGTAAACATGCCCTCAGCAATGTCCGCCAATCTTTGTTATTGGGCTCCACAGTATTTCCTAGCTCTCTAATGTACTTCTGGCTTGCAACTAGATCTTTCCTAGGATCAGGGAATTCAGACACCATTGATCTTAATTCCGTTCGGGAAAAGGGGCAGTGCATGGCGATGTATCTGACAGGAGTGACTCCTGAAGTGTCAGTTTTCCCATTCGGTACTGCAATTACCCTAACGGGATTAAGTTCAATAACATCATTCTGAGTAGATTCTACAACATGTGGTGTAATGGTTTCTGCATAGTGTACAGTGCCGTTCTTACCAGTTGATACGACCTCACCTGTCCCTCCACTAGGGGCCTTTGATACTGCTCTTACTGGTTGGGCCGTGCCCACTGTTGTTTCTGCTATGGTGGCTGCTAGAGAGAGTGCCGATATTGTTGTGGGTTCATCCTCTTGGTCACAATCCGGGGGAAAGTTTAAAACAGGGGACAGCTTGCACGGGTTAGTATTAGCATCAACAATCTTAGTTACATTATTCTTAACATCTATACAGTTACTAAGTGCATGTTTATCATACACCAGTGTGCCATTCTCTGTAACCACTTTCTCTCCCGTTATGTATGGTGGTGCGGTGGCTATCAGTTTCCTGATAGGGTTAGATCCAGCCACTTGAGCCAACCCTCTTTGTATTTCACCCTCCTGTTGCCATAATTGTAAATAATCATAATGTTTGATCCGTCTCTTTGCAGATTTAATGAGACATATCCTTCTCCTTAGATTTTGTAACACCTCGGGGCTAAAACTACCTACCCGTGGGAACTTTTCCCCGTCATGCACAGTCATTCTTTCCCATTCATCGCACAAAACCTCTGTGTGTGAACCGTATTTCTCACACATGATATACCTTGCCGACCCGATTGGCCGGTTTACTACATCAACCTGAACCAGGGTTGATCGCCCCCTACCTGAACAACTGGCCCCCATCTTTGCAGATGTTGCTTTCACTACCTCTGACCTTCAAATCAGGGTCTTCAGCGAACCCTTACAAAAACCAAGATGTCCGGGGTAGGCCGACGGTGAAAGTTCAACCGAGTGCTTTCACACACTTCTCGCCCACGTTGGCCTGTACTGCAATCACTGACTCAGAGCTGCTGTACCCAACCTAGGGCCCCTATGAACCTTTATTTACTGAGGCGTTGTGGGAGTAGGTTACCCGTCCCCAGCAAGTATCGGTTGTTAGAGAATTCCTGAGTGACCAGCGATCCTCCCTTAAAATAAAAAATTTTACACAAATCACGTTAGAATGTACAAATAGCGTTTATGACCCCTCTAGCGTACGCAAATGGTACTGGGTCAAGTTACCAACTAATGCAAACAATTACATGCGGTACAATCGTACTGCACATAAGCAACTAATCTTATGTGCGGAACGACCAGTGGAATCGAAAATTGTGGCTGCGAATTCCTTCAGCCAGAGCTTAATGGCCTATATGGGTACCGCACCAACCCTCCTGGGGTTGTGCTTCTTGACTTTATCTTATAGCGGACTTCCTAGTCTGCTGCACCTAGACCTCCTGGTCTGTCTCTGGACCTCCTGGTCTGTGTCTACAGTAGACCTCCTAATCTGCTATACTCTAATGCTCTTATTTCAGTATTTAACAAGGGATGCCTCCCAAGCCACCACGCGCCATCACTTTCACGGATGTACCCCACGAGAACTCGACTTCTAGGTTCCAACCAAAAATGAGAAACTTATATATATATACACACTTGTGAAAAAAGAAAAAATACTGCGCCACAGATGGAAATAAAATCCTTTTTTAACCCAACAAATATGGCTAAGCTATATTAAACACTCCCTGTCTATAGGGCGTCAGCTGGTCCCCCATATAAAATCGGGATGGTAAACCCCTGAAATGATTTGTGTTTATGAAAGGAAGAGATGGGGGGTAGCGACCAATAGTGTTTATAAATAATTACAAGATATTTAAAAAATATATGTAAAAAGTAAACATTTATTTAAAATTTTTGACAAAACTTTTTCTAAAAATGGGATAAAAAGCAAATACACATTCATATAAAAGCAATAAAGTGCAAAAGTATTAAAGTGCTTATCTGAGTCAGAGGTCAGTTAGATGCCCAACGCGTTTCGTCAGAGACTTCATCAAGGGGTAAAAGCAGACTGGGACAGGGCTTATATTTATACTAGTGCTGCTCCTAACTCAAATGTGACATCACTTCCTGCTATTTAGAAGAGCCTTAATGCTGGATTGCTGGATTCTCCTGATATATTACATCCTCCCTATTGGGACATATGCTATAACTAAACATATGAAAAACGAGTGTGTTCTAACATGATAATGTGTATAAAACAACTTAAAACGTCCATTATGTGTAGATTTGTGGCATTTCCGCCACACTTCCGGTATCCGGATGAATTGGAGTCCCGGGCGCGTCACTTCCGCCCCACTTCCGGTTAGGTACTGCACATGTGCACGCTGTTACTGGTACTTCAATTGGAGCTCAAAGATTCCCAGTAGGTCCGTTTGTTGCTGCGGCGGCCATTTTTCATTAGATCTCCCTAGATAGTCCATAGCGGCGGCCATTTTATTGTAGCTTGTGATTACCATAATATGGGACATGTTTCATTTATTCATATGCGGTTTCCATGGAGATTAAAAAGAAAGAAGAAAACTCGATTAAAGCCTTTGTATAGACAGTTGCTAGTGCAATTCTTATATCAGATCATAACCTTAGATCAGAATGTGTATATATATATAAATAATATGAATCCTTATATGTATACAAATAAAATGGAAAACTGAACATGTATAAAGAATAATATACATATATATATACACATACATATATGTATATATATATATATATATATACATGAAGGGATTGCTGTATCTACAAGGTATATACATATGTGATTATAAAAAATACACATGTATAAAAATATATATGTATATACATAAATAAATAAATAAATAAATAGATAAATACATAAATATATTCGTATAGAGAAAACGATTGCCAATACATACTAGATATAATTAAAATATATGAGTGATGGTGCCATAAGAATTATTGTGGTTTTTAATAAGTGGGAACTATTATTCGTGTGTCTCAGAGTGCTATGCGGTGTATTAGTGCATATATATATATAATTTATCTAGGACATAAAGACAGCTCGTTTGGGTTTCATTTACAGTACCTGATCTTCCCAGGCGGTCTCCCTTGCTGGTACTGATCAGGCCCAACACTGCTTCGCTTCCAAGTTCGGGCGAGATTGGGCCTTTCCAGTGTGGTTTGACTGTAGAGAAGTTTTTAACCGTGCCTATATCGTCCTATTAATAAACTACAATATATACTGATTTAATAACCATACCTATGTCTTAGGATATAATATTGTGATGCGGGATAGGATATTGGTGGGGAGTGAGGGTGAAGAAGGTGGGGTAAGGAATTGCGGATAGGGTATTATACTGTACATTCTTCTTTATAGGGTTTCTTCATAAAAACGGAGCAATTTCGTAGTTTTCATTAAATCCCATCGGGTGTAATGTCCGTAGCTGGAAAATCCAGAACATCTCTCTTCGTGAAAGTTTATTGGCTAAATCGCCGCCTCTTTCTCCCAGTTTTACCAATTCAATGGCCTTGAAGGTAAGAGATTCGGGATTGGACTTGTGCACGAGGTTAAAGTGCTTTGAAACAGCATGAGATTCCACTTTGTTCTTTATGTTTCGGATATGTTCTTGTATTCTCATTTTCAAGGGTCTTTTAGTTTTTCCAACATACTGCTTTCCACATTTGCATTCCAGTAAATAGATGACGGATTGAGTATTACAGTTGATAAAGTCTTTAATTTTATATTCTTTCTTTTTTTCCGAATCCGTGAATGTCCTCCTAACCGGATGTAGAAATCTGCATATATTGCATCTACCACATTTATGTGACCCTGTACATTTAGGAAATGACCGACAATCCTCTTCTTTATTGGATAACATACTTGGGGCCAGAATGTCTTTTAAGTTACGTGATTTTCTGAAAATAATTTCAGGATGCGGAGGTAAAAGTTCTTTAAGATTTGGGTCCATTAGTAAAATACCCCAATGGTCCTTGAGTGAATTTCTAATAGACGATTCGTGCCGATTGTATGTTGTAATGAATGTCGTACAGTCTTTCTTTTTATCTTTTCTCTGTTTGTACTCCAGAAGTTTTGATCTTTCCAAGGCTTTAGCTTTATTCATGGCTTCTTCTAAAATTGGGACTGGATATTCTTTTTCTCTGAATCGATTGCTATATAGTTCCAGTTGTGCATCACAATCTATCTGGTTACTACAGTTCCTTTTAATTCTATTGAATTGAGAAAAGGGGATATTGTTTTTCCAGCGCTTGAAGTGGTTGCTTTTGTAGTGGAGGTAACTGTTTGTGTCAACTTGTTTCACAAAGTTCTTGGTTACAATAGAACCGTTTGCCCCCGTCAGAACCAGATCTAAAAATTCTATTGACTCTCTGTTTATGTTAGATGTAAATGCAAGATTCATCTCGTTATTGCCAAGGAAGTCTAAAAAGTTATAAAAACACTCAACCGTACCATCCCAAATTATTAAAATGTCATCAATATAGCGTTAATAAAAAATAATGTGACTTTTAAAATCTTGGTTGTTATATATATATGTTTCCTCCCAACATCCCATAAAAAGGTTAGCGAAACTGGGCGCAAAGATCGTGCCCATCGCTGTGCCACAACGTTGTAAATAAAAACAATCCAGAAATTTAAAATAGTTGTGTTGGAGGATAAAATACATAATATTACAAATAAAATCTTTATGAATGGCTGTCAGTGAGACGTCTTTGTCTAAAAACACCCTACATGCTGCGACCCCCTGTTCGTGTTCTATGCAAGTGTATAATGACTGTACGTCTATTGTGGCCCACATGTATGTGTCTTTCCATTCAAGATCTTTCAGTAAATTTAGTACAGAGGTAGTATCTTTAAGGTAGGATGGTAGTTCTTTGACATAGGCTTTCAGAAAAACATCAGCATATTCGGATAAATTGGAAGTGAGCGAATCAATGCCCGCCACTATTGGTCTTCCTGGCGGGTTGGACTGATCTTTGTGAATTTTGGGCAAGAAATAAAAAATAGGGGTAGTGGGGTCTGATCTCATTAAATATTGAAATTCACTTTTAGTGATGGTGTCTGTTCGTAGGCCGCTGAGTAATAACGCTCGTAATTCCTCAACAAATGCGTCTTTCGGATCACCTGCCAGTTTTTCATAGGAGGTTGTATCCCCCAAACAGCCTCAATGCTTCATTAGTGTATTTGTCACGGTCCATAATGACCAGGCCCCCCCCTTTATCAGCCTGTTTTATAACTATGCCCTTATTCTTTTGCAGATTTTTCAGTGCTTCACTCTCTCGGTTGGTAATATTTTTCTCCTTTATTTTCTCCTGTTCGGTTTCACAAATATCTTTTTTTACCAGTTCGTAAAAAATGTTAAGGTTGCTCCCTTTAGATTCTAGCGGATAATACTTCGAGGTTGGTTTCAGACCTGATTTTGACTGGTCATTGTAATTGCTGATGATGGCGTCTTCCTTTCTGAGAAAATGTCTTTTGAGAGTTAATTTTCTTACGAATTTATTTAAATCAATAAATGTCTCGAATTTATTAAGACCTCCTGTAGGTGCAAAAGTGAGGCCCTTATTCAATAAGGATACCTCTGGTTCCGTCAGTATGTGTTTTGATAGGTTAAATATCCCCTTTTCTCTTAGATCCGCAGTTACAACGTTCTTTTCTTGGTATCTCTCCCTCCTGCTGCCCGTTTTCCTCTTCCTCTGTGTACCGTATTTTTAGTGGGGATGCTGGTCGGTAATCTTCTTTCAATGTGTTCCATATTACTTCTTTTGGCCTTGTTCCTAATCGTTGGGATAAAAAAGCCTGGTCGTTGTTTGACCCCAATCTCTGTAAGGCTGTGAATCTGTTTGATGTCTTTATACTTGTTGATGGTGTTGTTATATCTGAATTCCGTCTCGGTTTTCCCTTTATTGGTACTGTTTTCCAATATGATCTGTTAGGTCTGTCGTTTTGTTGTCCTGTTGCTCCAAATCTACTCCAATTCTTGACTCGTCCTAGTTCATAATCGTTTTTGTCCCTGAGAAACTTTTTCTCTTTGCCTTTGGTGACCTCTTCTTCTATACGTTCCAATTTTTTATTGAGAACTTTCTCGTTGATGTTGTAATCTTCTTTATCTTTGAAAGGTTCCAGTTCTGCCTCTTTACTTTTAATACTGTTCTCCAATTCTGATAGACATTTCCTCTTCTCCTCAACTAGGAGTTTCATCAGATCTATGGAACAATTGTGCAATACTTTATCCCATTTTTCTAAAAAGTTTGTGTCAAGATTGCCGAATGTGGGTTGTTTAGAAATCCTCAGGCCTCTTGGTATTCTGTCTACTGATATATAATGCTCTAAACCTTTTATATCCCACCACGTTTTAACTTCTTTAGTGAGGAGTTTCTCTATTCCCCAGAACAAATCATCTAAGTCACATGGTGGGGAGAGGTCACTGTTAGATTTTTTCTCATTAAATATTCTTTGACACCAGTTATTTCTCTTTGTTGTTCGATCTGAGTTTCGTAACATATTTTAATGTAGGATTACTTCCCAGGCTGCAGTATTTATTAATACCAATAGAAATCGTGAAAAAAGAAAAAGTACTGCGCCACAGATGGAAATAAAATCCGTTTTTAACCCAACAAATATGGCTAAGCTATATTAAACACTCCCTGTCTATAGGGCGTCAGCTGGTCCCCCAAATAAAATCGGGATGGTAAACCCCTGAAATGATTTGTGTTTATGAAAGGAAGGGATGGGGGGTAGCGACCAATGGTGTTTATAAATAATTACAAGACATTTAAAAAATATATGTAAAAAGTAAACATTTATTTAAAATTTTTGACAAAACTTTTTCTAAAAATGGGATAAAAAGCAAATACACATTCATATAAAAGCAATAAAGTGCAAAAGTATTAAAGTGCTTATCTGAGTCAGAGGTCACTTAGATGCCCAACGCGTTTCGTCATAGAGACTTCATCAAGGGGTAAAAGCAGACTGGGACAGGGCTTATATTTATACTAGTGCTGCTCCTAACTCAAATGTGACATCACTTCCTGCTATTTAGAAGAGCCTTAATGCTGGATTGCTGGATTCTCCTGATATATTACATCCTCCCTATTGGGACATATGCTATAACTAAATATATGAAAAACGAGTGTGTTCTAACATGATAATGTGTATAAAACAACTTAAAACGTCCATTATGTGTAGATTCGTGGCATTTCCGCCACACTTCCGGTATCCGGATGAATTGGAGTCCCGGGCGCGTCACTTCCGCCCCACTTCCGGTTAGGTACTGCGCATGTGCACGCTGTTACTGGTACTTCAATTGGAGCTCAAAGTTTCCCAGTAGGTCCGTTTGTTGCTGCGGCGGCCATTTTTCATTAGATCTCCCTAGATAGTCCATAGCGGCGGCCATTTTATTGTAGCTTGTGATTACCATAATATGGGACATGTTTCATTTATTCATATGCGGTTTCCATGGAGATTAAAAAGAAAGAAGAAAACTCGATTAAAGCCTTTGTATAGACAGTTGCTAGTGCAATTCTTATATCAGATCATAACCTTAGATCAGAATGTGTATATATATATATATATATATATTTTTATGAATCCTTATATGTATACAAATAAAATGGAAAACTGAACATGTATAAAGAATAATATACATATATATATACACATACATATATATATATATACATGAAGGGATTGCTGTATCTACAAGGTATATACATATGTGATTATAAAAAAAACACATGTATAAAAATATATATGTATATACATAAATAAATAAATAGATAAATACATAAATATATTCGTATAGAGAAAACGATTGCCAATACATACTAGATGTAATTAAAATATATGAGTGATGGTGCCATAAGAATTATTGTGGTTTTTAATAAGTGGGAACTATATACACACTCTTTCACCTCATATACTCTTTGCTTTCGTTTCTGTACAGAAATCCCTTTCATTCAGTATCGCAGTCTTAGTCCTAAAGGAGTTACAACTAGAGAAGGATTATTTACGCTAAAATTTTGGACACTGAGATTGACTTGCGCTATTATCGCGTTGCCTCCGTATCGCCTACTAAAACAATACTATCGTGTGATTTGTATTACGTGGGCATACCCATACGCTCCGTTGCGTAATATACGCTACGTGTGTAAGCCCTTGCGTACGCTAGTCCCGCCCTTTGTTAGAGACACGTGTACGCAGGCCAGACACGTCCACAGTAATACAAGTAACACGTTTCTATCAATGCAAATGATATTTAACTGTAATCATTTACTGAGCACCACACAGAACTTCCTTTTATCTTAGGCAAGCCGTGTGCGTGTTTTACAAATTACTTCCTTACGTATTAATTTTACTTTTAACTACCAATAGCAACAAATCTTTCTCAGCACGTTATCAATGATAAATGGCAAACAGGAAGGCGAGATGTGAAAATTACACAAATGAAAAATGCAGGTGTGTGCGTGTGTTGCGTACGCAATGTGTATCAAACAGAAATAAAACAGTTTTAAAAGACAATAGCGTACTGTTCTTACCTTCCGGTTCCGGATTCCACCAGCACTCCTACAGCGTAGCGATGCAGACGCTTATCTAGTCAGCACTACCGTATCCCTCACCACCAACACGGATACGAAGGGATACGCCTTCCCGCCCTTTGCTGACAGATAAAGTCTGCTTGTGTTCGCTAGAGCGGATATGTGGAGGACGGACGAGCCGCCAATTGATAAAGCTAATTATTTATCTTATAACATTCACTATATATTGGTAAGAGACTCAGTACGCAATGGGCGTACGGGGTACCGTAAGGGTACGCACTTAGCGTAGCAGACGCTAGGCGGTGGTCGAGACGCACGAGCGGCACGTTCGCTCACGGCTTACGCTGGGTATCAAGCACGCTATAGGCGGTCCGAGTACCGTAATGCTACGCTACTAGCGTAGCATACGCTGTGCCCACAAGAGGAACACAAGCGGCGCAGACGCTCACAGGATGACACACAGTAAACCTTGTATGCAACACAATGAAGGGATATACTTATACTGTAATGATATAACGCTTCTTAACCTTGTTAATATAAAAGCTGCTTGAGCGATTGAGACGCTCCGAATACCCTTAGCAATGTAATGATAAACACACAATACCTTGTAAGGTTCCAAAACCTTTATCTAGATGATTTTAGTATGTAAAAGGGGAAAACAGTTACAGCTTATACACTACAGCACTAACATAAACACCTAAACAGAATAACAGAAATTATACAATATACAACAGTTTCTTAATCCTAAACAATAATAGTGAGAGAGAGAGAGAGAGAGAGAGAGTATGGCAAATACAAACAGAGAATAAGTTGGCTACAGAGAACTTACACACTGGGGAATGATCGCTGCGCAGTCCTGGAATCAGCTCTCTAGTTAGTCAATGCTGAAAACCGTTGTGGAGAGTAGACTGAGCTGGCCCTGGCTGGCTGTTCTTATATACACTACATACAGTACACTACAAAGGGGCCTACACTCTCATTGTTCATTGGACACAGGAATCTGTCTTCACATTATAACAAAAGGTCATAGGTTGATTCAAACAGGTGGGCTGTGACTATTTCATACTGCTCAGGTGGGAGGGAATCTCAGGATTCCCGCCGCATGGATAATGAATTGCAAATACAGTAAATGTCCATAAACTTCTTATAAACATAACTATTCGCAGGAGCGATTAATCTCTTTCAAACCAATACCGGAATGTTACTAACAATATACTCTACCGTTGCATACTAAACACCACTGCTCAAAACCTGTCTGACCCTTCGTATCATGTAAAGAGGGATTTCTCTGTCCATGAATCAGTTACACTAAACAAACTTACTGATATTATTAAGGGGACCATAACCTATAAAATACACTATTTGGATTAACTAAGTGACGATCGAGTCGCTCGCCATACGCACACAAACTCTAACGTAAATGCACATACCACGCGCCTGAGCGCACAACCGTGGAGGCGCCGTTACGCAACTGCGAATATGCGCACGCACGGGAGAGAATGTGCACGTGCAGCGGGTAAGCGCATGGGGTTAGTACAAGGCGATGAGAATAACGATATTTTTCGACTTTGACAGTGTGTTACACTGTGTGTGTGAGAGATGTGTATGTGTGTTACACTGTGTGTGTGAGAGATGTGTATGTGTGTTACACTGTGTGTGTGAGAGATGTGTATGAGTTACACTGTGTGTGTGAGAGACGTGTATGAGTTACACTGTGTGTGTGTGTGTGAGATGTGTATGTGTGTGAGATGTGTATGTGTGTTACACTGTGTGTGTGAGAGATGTGTATGTGTGTTACACTGTGTGTGTGTGTGTGTGATGTGTACGTGTGTTACACTGTGTGTGTGTGTGAGAGATGTGTATGTGTGTTACACTGTGTGTGTGAGAGATGTGTATGAGTTACACTGTGTGTGTGAGAGATGTGTATGAGTTACACTGTGTGTGTGAGAGATGTGTATGTGTGTTACACTGTGTGTGTGTGAGATGTGTACGTGTGTTACACTGTGTGTGTGAGAGATGTGTATGTGTGTTACACTGTGTGTGTGTGAGAGATGTGTATGTGTGTTACACTGTGTGTGTGTATGTGTGTTACACTGTGTGTGAGAGATGTGTATGTGTGTTACACTGTGTATGTGTGTGTGTGTGTGTGTGTGAGATGTGTACGTGTGTTACACTGTGTGTGTGAGAGATGTGTATGTGTGTTACACTGTGTGTGTGAGAGATGTGTGTGTGTTACACTGTGTGTGTGTGAGATGTGTACGTGTGTTACACTGTGTGTGTGAGAGATGTGTATGTGTGTTACACTGTGTGTATGAGAGATGTGTATGTGTGTTACACTGTGTGAGATGTGTATGTGTGTTACACTGTGTGTATGAGAGATGTGTATGTGTGTTACACTGTGTGTGTGTGTGTGTGTGTGTGTGTGTGTGTGAGATGTGTACGTGTGTTACACTGTGTGTGTGAGAGATGTGTATGTGTGTTACACTGTGTGTGTGTGAGAGATGTGTATGTGTGTTACACTGTGTGTGTGAGAGATGTGTATGAGTTACACTGTGTGTGTGTGAGATGTGTATGAGTAACACTGTGTGTGAGATGTGTGTTACACTGTGTGTGTGAGAGATGTGTATGAGTTACACTGTGTGTGTGTGTGTGTGAGATGTGTATGAGTTACACTGTGTGTGTGTGAGATGTGTATGTGTGTTACACTGTGTGTGTGAGATGTGTATGTGTGTTACACTGTGTGTGTGTGTGTGTGTGTGTGTGTGTGTGTGTGTGTGTGTGTGTGTGAGATGTGTATGTGTGTTACATTGTGTGTGTGAGAGATGTGTATGAGTTACTGTGTGTGTGTGTGAGATGTGTATGAGTTACACTGTGTGTGTGTGTGAGATGTGTATGAGTTACACTGTGTGTGTGTGTGTGTGAGGTGTGTATGTGTGTTACACTGTGTGTGTGTGTGTGTGTGTGTGTGTGTGTGTGAGGTGTGTATGTGTGTTACACTGTGTGTGTGTGTGTGAGGTGTGTATCTGTGTTACACTGTGTGTGTGTGAGATGTGTATGTGTGTTACACTGTGTGTGTGTGAGATGTGTATGTGTGTTACATTGTGTGTGTGTGAGATGTGTATGAGTTACACTGTGTGTGTGAGATGTGTATGAGTTACACTGTGTGTGTGAGGTGTGTATGTGTGTTACACTGTGTGTGTGTGTGTGTGTGTGTGTGTGTGTGTGTGTGTGAGAGGTGTATGAGTTACACTGTGTGTGTGAGGTGTGTATGTGTATTACACTGTGTGTGTGTGTGTGTGTGAGATGTGTACGTGTGTTACACTGTGTGTGTGTGAGAGATGTGTATGTGTGTTACACTGTGTGTGTGAGAGATGTGTATGAGTTACACTGTGTGTGTGTGAGATGTGTATGTGTGTGAGATGTGTATGTGTGTTACACTGTGTGTATGAGAGATGTGTATGTGTGTTACACTGTGTGTGTGAGATGTGTACGTGTGTTACACTGTGTAAGTGAGAGATGTGTATGTGTGTTACACTGTGTGTGTGAGAGATGTGTACGTGTGTTACACTGTGTGTGTGTGAGAGATGTGTATGTGTGTTACACTGTGTGTGTGTGAGATGTGTATGTGTGTTACACTGTGTGTATGAGATGTGTATGTGTGTTACACTGTGTGTGTGTGTGTGTGTGTGTGTGTGATGTGTACGTGTGTTACACTGTGTGTGTGTGAGAGATGTGTAGGTGTGTTACACTGTGTGTGTGAGAGATGTGTATGTGTGTTACACTGTGTGTGTGAGAGATGTGTATGAGTAACACTGTGTGTGTGTGTGTGTGTGTGTGTGAGATGTGTATGAGTTACACTGTGTGTGTGAGAGATGTGTATGTGTGTTACACTGTGTGTGTGTGAGAGATGTGCATGTGTGTTACACTGTGTGTGTGAGAGATGTGTATGAGTTACACTGTGTGTGTGAGATGTGTATGTGTGTTACACTGTGTGTGTGTGAGATGTGTATGAGTTACACTGTGTGTGTGTGAGATGTGTATGAGTTACACTGTGTGTGTGTGAGATGTGTATGAGTTACACTGTGTGTGTGTGTGTGTGAGGTGTGTATGTGTGTTACACTGTGTGTGCGTGTGAGGTGTGTATGTGTGTTACACTGTGTGTGAGGTGTGTATGTGTGTTACACTGTGTGTGTGAGATGTGTATGTGTGTTACACTGTGTGTGTGTGAGATGTGTATGTGTGTTACAGTGTGTGTGTGTGTGTGTGTGTGTGAATGAGATGTGTATGAGTTACACTGTGTGTGTGTGAGATGTGTATGAGTTACACTGTGTGTGTGAGGTGTGTATGTGTGTTACACTGTGTGTGTGTGTGTGTGTGTGTGTGTGTGTGTGTGTGTGTGAGAGAGGTGTGTATGAGTTACACTGTGTGTGTGTGTGTGTGTGTGTGTGTGTGTGTGTGTGTGTGTGAGGTGTGTATGTGTGTTACACTGTGTGTGTGTGACAGGTGTGTATGTGTGTTACACTGTGTGTGTGTGTGTGTGTGTGTGTGTGTGTGTGTGTGTGTGAGAGGTGTGTATGTGTGTTACACTGTGTGTGTGTGTGTGTGTGTGTGTGTGTGTGAGATGTGTATGAGTTACACTGTGTGTGTGTGTGAGATGTGTATGAGTTACACTGTGTGTGTGAGGTGTGTATGTGTGTTACACTGTGTGTGTGTGAGGTGTGTATGTGTGTTACACTGTGTGTGTGAGATGTGTATGTGTGTTACACTGTGGTGTGTGAGATGTGTATGTGTGTTACAGTGTGTGTGTGTGAGATGTGTATGAGTTACACTGTGTGTGTGTGAGATGTGTATGAGTTACACTGTGTGTGAGGTGTGTATGTGTGTTACACTGTGTGTGTGTGTGTGTGTGTGTGTGTGAGGTGTGTATGAGTTACACTGTGTGTGTGTGTGAGGTGTGTATGTGTGTTACACTGTGTGTGTGTGTGTGTGTGTGTGTGTGTGAGGTGTGTATGTGTGTTACACTGTGTGTGTGTGTGTGAGGTGTGTATGTGTGTTACACTGTGTGTGTGTGAGATGTGTATGAGTTACACTGTGTGTGTGAGAGATGTGTATGAGTTACACTGTGTGTGTGTGAGGTGTGTATGTGTGTTACACTGTGTGTGAGGTGTGTATGTGTGTTACACTGTGTGTGTGAGGTGCGTATGTGTGTTACACTGTGTGTGTGTGTGTGTGAGATGTGTATGTGTGTTACACTGTGTGTGTGTGTGAGATGTGTATGTGTGTTACAGTGTGTGTGTGTGTGAGATGTGTATGAGTTACACTGTGTGTGTGTGTGTGTGTGTGTGAGATGTGTATGAGTTACACTGTGTGTGTGAGGTGTGTATGTGTGTTACACTGTGTGTGTGTGTGTGTGTGTGTGTGTGTGTGTGTGTGTGAGTGAGGTGTGTATGAGTTACACTGTGTGTGTGTGAGGTGTGTATGTGTGTGTTACACTGTGTGTGTGAGGTGTGTATGTGTGTTACACTGTGTGTGAGGTGTGTATGTGTGTTACACTGTGTGTGTGAGAGATGTGTATGTGTGTTACACTGTGTGTGTTGTGTGTGTGTGTGTGTGTGTGTGTGTGAGATGTGTATGTGTGTTACACTGTGTGTGTGAGATGTGTATGTGTGTTGCACTGTGTGTATGAGATGTGTATGTGTGTTACACTGTGTGTGTGTGATGTGTACGTGTGTTACACTGTGTGTGTGAGAGATGTGTATGTGTGTTACACTGTGTGTGTGAGAGATGTGTATGAGTAACACTGTGTGTGTGTGTGTGTGTGTGTGTGAGATGTGTATGAGTTACACTGTGTGTGTGAGAGATGTGTATGTGTGTTACACTGTGTGTGTGTGTGTGTGTGTGTGTGTGTGTGTGTGTGAGATGTGTATGTGTGTTACACTGTGTGTGTGAGAGATGTGTATGAGTTACACTGTGTGTGAGATGTGTATGTGTGTTACACTGTGTGTGTGTGTGAGATGTGTATGAGTTACACTGTGTGTGTGTGAGATGTGTATGAGTTACACTGTGTGTGTGTGTGAGGTGTGTATGTGTGTTACACTGTGAGTGTGTGTGAGGTGTGTATGTGTGCTACACTGTGTGTGAGGTGTGTACGTGTGTTACACTGTGTGTGTGAGAGATGTGTACGTGTGTTACACTGTGTGTGTGAGAGATGTGTATGTGTGTTACACTGTGTGTGTGAGAGATGTGTATGTGTGTTACACTGTGTGTGTGTGAGATGTGTACGTGTGTTACACTGTGTGTGTGAGAGATGTGTATGTGTGTTACACTGTGTGTGTGAGAGATGTGTATGTGTGTTACACTGTGTGAGATGTGTATGTGTGTTACACTGTGTGTATGAGAGATGTGTATGTGTGTTACACTGTGTGTGTGTGTGTGTGTGTGTGTGTGTGTGAGATGTGTACGTGTGTTACACTGTGTGTGTGAGAGATGTGTATGTGTGTTACACTGTGTGTGTGAGAGATGTGTATGTGTGTTACACTGTGTGTGTGAGAGATGTGTATGAGTTACACTGTGTGTGTGTGAGATGTGTATGAGTAACACTGTGTGTGTGTGAGATGTGTGTTACACTGTGTGTGTGAGAGATGTGTATGAGTTACACTGTGTGTGTGTGTGTGAGATGTGTATGAGTTACACTGTGTGTGTGTGTGTGAGATGTGTATGTGTGTTACACTGTGTGTGTGAGATGTGTATGTGTGTTACACTGTGTGTGTGTGTGTGTGTGTGTGTGTGTGTGTGTGTGTGAGAGATGTGTATGTGTGTTACATTGTGTGTGTGAGAGATGTGTATGAGTTACTGTGTGTGTGTGTGTGTGTGTGAGATGTGTATGAGTTACACTGTGTGTGTGTGAGATGTGTATGAGTTACACTGTGTGTGTGTGTGTGTGTGTGTGTGTGAGAGGTGTGTATGTGTGTTACACTGTGTGTGTGTGTGTGTGTGTGAGGTGTGTATGTGTGTTACACTGTGTGTGTGAGGTGTGTATCTGTGTTACACTGTGTGTGTGTGAGATGTGTATGTGTGTTACACTGTGTGTGTGTGAGATGTGTATGTGTGTTACATTGTGTGTGTGTGAGATGTGTATGAGTTACACTGTGTGTGTGAGATGTGTATGAGTTACACTGTGTGTGTGAGGTGTGTATGTGTGTTACACTGTGTGTGTGAGAGATGTGTATGAGTTGCACTGTGTGTGTGTGTGTGTGTGTGTGTGTGTGTGTGATGTGTATGTGTGTGAGATGTGTATGTGTGTTACACTGTGTGTGAGAGATGTGTATGTGTGTTACACTGTGTGTGTGTGAGATGTGTACGTGTGTTACACTGTGTGTGAGAGATGTGTATGTGTGTTACACTGTGTGTGTGAGAGATGTGTATGAGTTACACTGTGTGTGTGTGAGATGTGTATGTGTGTGAGATGTGTATGTGTTGATAAAGCTAATTATTTATCTTATAACATTTACTATATATTGGTAAGAGACTCAGTACGCAATGGGCGTACGGGGTACCGTAAGGGTACGCACTTAGCGTAGCAGACGCTAGGCCGTGGTCGAGACGCACAAGCGGCACGTACGCTCACGGCTTACGCTGGGTATCGAGCACGCTATAGACGGTCCGAGTACCGTAATGCTACGCTACTAGCGTAGCATACGCTGTGCCCACAAGAGGAACACAAGCGGCGCAGACGCTCACAGGATGACACACAGTAAACCTTATATGCAACACAATGAAGGGATATACTTATACTGTAATGATATAACGCTTCTTAACCTTGTTAATATAAAAGCTGCTTGAGCGATTGAGACGCTCCGAATACCCTTAGCAATGTAATGATAAACACACAATACCTTGTAAGGTTCCAAAACCTTTATCTAGATGATTTTAGTATGTAAAAGGGGAAAACAGTTACAGCTTATACACTACAGCACTAACATAAACACCTAAACAGAATAACAGAAATTATACAATATACAACAGTTTCTTAATCCTAAACAATAATAGTGAGAGAGAGAGAGAGAGAGAGTATGGCAAATACAAACAGAGAATAAGTTGGCTACAGAGAACTTACACACTGGGGAATGATCGCTGCGCAGTCCTGGAATCAGCTCTCTAGTTAGTCAATGCTGAAAACCGTTGTGGAGAGTAGACTGAGCTGGCCCTGGCTGGCTGTTCTTATATACACTACATACAGTACACTACAAAGGGGCCTACAATCTCATTGTTCATTGGACACAGGAATCTGTCTTCACATTATAACAAAAGGTCATAGGTTGATTCAAACAGGTGGGCTGTGACTATTTCATACTGCTCAGGTGGGAGGGAATCTCAGGATTCCCGCCGCATGGATAATGAATTGCAAATACAGTGAATGTCCAAAAACTTCTTATAACCATAACTATTCGCAGGAGCGATTAATCTCTTTCAAACCAATACCGGAATGTTACTAACAATATACTCTACCGTTGCATACTAAACACCACTGCTCAAAACCTGTCTGACCCTTCGTATCATGTAAAGAGGGATTTCTCTGTCCATGAACCAGTTACACTAAACAAACTTACTGATATTATTAAGGGGACCATAACCTATAAAATACACTATTTGGATTAACTAAGTGACGATCGAGTCGCTCGCCAGACGCACACAAACTCTACCATAAATGCACATACCACGCGCCTGAGCGCACAACCGTGGAGGCGCCGTTACGCAACTGCGAATATGCGCACGCACGGGAGAGAATGTGCACGTGCAGCGGGCAAGCGCATGGGGTTAGTACAAGGCGATGAGAATAACGATATTTTTCGACTTTGACAGTCCACCCTTTGGCAGTCACCAATAACTGCCACTTCCTAAACAAAACAGAAAAATATATGTCATCATGTAAATACCTTTTTATGATTGGGTAAGGGAGGAGAGGAGAAGGTTAGAAAGATATGACCTAGTGAGACAGTAAAAGCATGTGTGTATGAAATCCATGTTTGAGGGGTCATGTATCATCGTGCCGTACGTGTTTTAAATCAAGCTTCGAGGTATTGCGAAGTATACATTTGAATCCTTCTTATCCCTTATCAAGGGTCTGTGGATGGGCTGTCAAACTCTACCAAGCTCTTTTCGGCTTTTGGTTGCAACAAATGGGGGAGCACATTTAGTTGATGATACATGAATGGGGGGAACATGTGAATGCTGATATATGTGTCTATATTCCCTGTCGACTATGTGTGTCATTACCTGGAGGTTGTAGAGATGAAGATAAGAAACAATCGTTATAAATGCAGTTGTAAACTATGTGAGTTTAAATAAACAGTCGCCGATTGAGGTCTTGTCTGATGTCTTGTCTGATGTACATGTTGTCTGATGTCTCTCGGTGCTTTTGTTGTAAATAGCGAGCAAAAGCTGTTCCATTGTCCATAAAATTACAGTCTCTAAAGTATTGGGCTTTCGTAAAAAGTTAAAGTCACTAGGGATATTGGGGGTCTGTGGCATAGTTCATCAATGGTCTGTGTAAAAGAGGTTGTCAAATTCTTCTTCCAAGCAGATGTCTTTGTACCTTGGAGGAAAACAAAGGAGAAACGGGTAAAAGAAACGGACCGTGGAATCACATTTTCATCACAACATTGTCT
The DNA here is from genome assembly GCF_028390025.1 of Pseudophryne corroboree. Taxonomy (NCBI): domain Eukaryota; kingdom Metazoa; phylum Chordata; class Amphibia; order Anura; family Myobatrachidae; genus Pseudophryne; species Pseudophryne corroboree. Next base: position 194,241 of record NW_026970126.1, on the reverse strand, counting down.
CTATCGTTGGGTCATAAATCAAATTAGTTGTTGTTATTATAGTGTCCTCGCTCCTCAGACTCATCACTCTGGTATTACCTTTACACTTCATTAAAGCCCGAACGCATCTAAATATCAGACCAACCAATATGACGACTCCCAGAATACACAAGAGAAATTTCCCTACATCCATTATAATACCTTGGGCCCATTCTCCTAAACCAGAGAACCAATTTCGTGGGTTCAACCATGACACCCAACTGGTCAGCTCATTACCCACAGCAGCGAGTGTGAGATTGTGTTTCCTTCGAAACTCCCACTTCAATTGTAAAATGTCATCCATCTTTTGGTCTATGACCTCGGCTGGGTCCTCCATGCTGTTTGTAATATACGTGCAGCACTTTATTCCATATTGAGTTGCTAGGGTAACACAATACCCGCCTGTCACTGCTGTGAGGTAATTTAGAATCATCCTATGCTGAACCAGCTCTGTTTTGTAGGCTTGTAACTCTCTCCCAGTGTACCTGAACGTGTCGTCATACATTTCGGTGATATTGTCTAACAAGTTTGCTGGCGCAGATATATATCTATAATTTATCACTCCTCTGGCGGTACGAGTGATATCTAACGCGAGTAGGAATTGAATCCCGGTGGATTCATGGATCAGATCAGAGGCCGGATGCTCTGTCCTCTCTATCAGGTGCCTTTTAACGACGTGCTCGTAATGAGTGTGAGTATAAGGAGCTTGGGCACCGCGGTGAATGTCTTTCATTTTTAAATGGGATACAGTCATTACTTCAGGCAGTACTTTTCCAATGTAACACAATCCCTCTGAGTTTGGGGCAAGCCACTTATACGCCTTTCTCCCGCATATGAAATATGCATCATCGGGGAGAACATATGGGACGGAGTATGACATTACCATGTTACAAATTTTCCATGTGAAATCTCCTAACCCTAACTCTCCCATCTGTCTAGTACACGTATCAGTTTGTGCTTATCTGAGTCAGAGGTCACTTAGATGCCCAACGCGTTTCGTCATAGAGACTTCATCAAGGGGTAAAAGCAGACTGGGACAGGGCTTATATTTATACTAGTGCTGCTCCTAACTCAAATGTGACATCACTTCCAGCTATTTAGAAGAGCCTTAATGCTGGATTGCTGGATTCTCCGGATATATTACATCCTCCCTATTGGGACATATGCTATAACTAAATATATGAAAAACGAGTGTGTTCTAACATGATAATGTGTATAAAACAACTTAAAACGTCCATTATGTGTAGATTCGTGGCATTTCCGCCACACTTCCGGTATCCGGATGAATTGGAGTCCCGGGCGCGTCACTTCCGCCCCACTTCCGGTTAGGTACTGCGCATGTGCACGCTGTTACTGGTACTTCAATTGGAGCTCAAAGTTTCCCAGTAGGTCCGTTTGTTGCTGCGGCGGCCATTTTTCATTAGATCTCCCTAGATAGTCCATAGCGGCGGCCATTTTATTGTAGCTTGTGATTACCATAATATGGGACATGTTTCATTTATTCATATGCGGTTTCCATGGAGATTAAAAAGAAAGAAGAAAACTCGATTAAAGCCTTTGTATAGACAGTTGCTAGTGCAATTCTTATATCAGATCATAACCTTAGATCAGAATGTGTATATATATATATATATATATATTTATGAATCCTTATATGTATACAAATAAAATGGAAAACTGAACATGTATAAAGAATAATATACATATATATATACACATACATATATATATATATATATATACATGAAGGGATTGCTGTATCTACAAGGTATATACATATGTGATTATAAAAAAAACACATGTATAAAAATATATATGTATATACATAAATAAATAAATAGATAAATACATAAATATATTCGTATAGAGAAAACGATTGCCAATACATACTAGATATAATTAAAATATATGAGTGATGGTGTCATAAGAATTATTGTGGTTTTTAATAAGTGGGAACTATATACACACTCTTTCACCTCATATACTCTTTGCTTTCGTTTCTGTACAGAAATCCCTTTCATTCAGTATCGCAGTCTTAGTCCTAAAGGAGTTACAACTAGAGAAGGATTATTTACGCTAAAATTTAGGACACTGAGATTGACTTGCGCTATTATCGCGTTGCCTCCGTATCGCCTACTAAAACAATACTATCGTGTGATTTGTATTACGTGGGCATACCCATACGCTCCGTTGCGTAATATACGCTACGTGTGTAAGCCCTTGCGTACGCTAGTCCCGCCCTTTGTTAGAGACACGTGTACGCAGGCCAGACACGTCCACAGTAATACAAGTAACACGTTTCTATCAATGCAAATGATATTTAACTGTAATCATTTACTGAGCACCACACAGAACTTCCTTTTATCTTAGGCAAGCCGTGTGCGTGTTTTACAAATTACTTCCTTACGTATTAATTTTACTTTTAACTACCAATAGCAACAAATCTTTCTCAGCACGTTATCAATGATAAATGGCAAACAGGAAGGCGAGATGTGAAAATTACACAAATGAAAAATGCAGGTGTGTGCGTGTGTTGCGTACGCAATGTGTATCAAACAGAAATAAAACAGTTTTAAAAGACAATAGCGTACTGTTCTTACCTTCCGGTTCCGGATTCCACCAGCACTCCTACAGCGTAGCGATGCAGACGCTTATCTAGTCAGCACTACCGTATCCCTCACCACCAACACGGATACGAAGGGATACGCCTTCCCGCCCTTTGCTGACAGATAAAGTCTGCTTGTGTTCGCTAGAGCGGATATGTGGAGGACGGACGAGCCGCCAATTGATAAAGCTAATTATTTATCTTATAACATTCACTATATATTGGTAAGAGACTCAGTACGCAATGGGCGTACGGGGTACCGTAAGGGTACGCACTTAGCGTAGCAGACGCTAGGCGGTGGTCGAGACGCACGAGCGGCACGTTCGCTCACGGCTTACGCTGGGTATCAAGCACGCTATAGGCGGTCCGAGTACCGTAATGCTACGCTACTAGCGTAGCATACGCTGTGCCCACAAGAGGAACACAAGCGGCGCAGACGCTCACAGGATGACACACAGTAAACCTTGTATGCAACACAATGAAGGGATATACTTATACTGTAATGATATAACGCTTCTTAACCTTGTTAATATAAAAGCTGCTTGAGCGATTGAGACGCTCCGAATACCCTTAGCAATGTAATGATAAACACACAATACCTTGTAAGGTTCCAAAACCTTTATCTAGATGATTTTAGTATGTAAAAGGGGAAAACAGTTACAGCTTATACACTACAGCACTAACATAAACACCTAAACAGAATAACAGAAATTATACAATATACAACAGTTTCTTAATCCTAAACAATAATAGTGAGAGAGAGAGAGAGAGTATGGCAAATACAAACAGAGAATAAGTTGGCTACAGAGAACTTACACACTGGGGAATGATCGCTGCGCAGTCCTGGAATCAGCTCTCTAGTTAGTCAATGCTGAAAACCGTTGTGGAGAGTAGACTGAGCTGGCCCTGGCTGGCTGTTCTTATATACACTACATACAGTACACTACAAAGGGGCCTACACTCTCATTGTTCATTGGACACAGGAATCTGTCTTCACGTTATAACAAAAGGTCATAGGTTGATTCAAACAGGTGGGCTGTGACTATTTCATACTGCTCAGGTGGGAGGGAATCTCAGGATTCCCGCCGCATGGATAATGAATTGCAAATACAGTAAATGTCCATAAACTTCTTATAAACATAACTATTCGCAGGAGCGATTAATCTCTTTCAAACCAATACCGGAATGTTACTAACAATATACTCTACCGTTGCATACTAAACACCACTGCTCAAAACCTGTCTGACCCTTCGTATCATGTAAAGAGGGATTTCTCTGTCCATGAATCAGTTACACTAAACAAACTTACTGATATTATTAAGGGGACCATAACCTATAAAATACACTATTTGGATTAACTAAGTGACGATCGAGTCGCTCGCCATACGCACACAAACTCTAACGTAAATGCACATACCACGCGCCTGAGCGCACAACCGTGGAGGCGCCGTTACGCAACTGCGAATATGCGCACGCACGGGAGAGAATGTGCACGTGCAGCGGGTAAGCGCATGGGGTTAGTACAAGGCGATGAGAATAACGATATTTTTCGACTTTGACAGTGTGTTACACTGTGTGTGTGAGAGATGTGTATGTGTGTTACACTGTGTGTGTGAGAGATGTGTATGTGTGTTACACTGTGTGTGTGAGAGATGTGTATGAGTTACACTGTGTGTGTGAGAGATGTGTATGAGTTACACTGTGTGTGTGTGTGTGTGTGAGATGTGTATGTGTGTGAGATGTGTATGTGTGTTACACTGTGTGTGTGAGAGATGTGTATGTGTGTTACACTGTGTGTGTGTGTGTGATGTGTACGTGTGTTACACTGTGTGTGTGTGTGTGTGTGTGTGTGTGTGTGTGTGTGTGAGAGATGTGTATGTGTGTTACACTGTGTGTGTGAGAGATGTGTATGTGTGTTACACTGTGTGTGTGTGTGTGTGTGAGATGTGTACGTGTGTTACACTGTGTGTGTGAGAGATGTGTATGTGTGTTACACTGTGTGTGTGTGAGAGATGTGTATGTGTGTTACACTGTGTGTGTGTATGTGTGTTACACTGTGTGTGAGAGATGTGTATGTGTGTTACACTGTGTATGTGTGTGTGTGTGTGTGTGAGATGTGTACGTGTGTTACACTGTGTGTGTGAGAGATGTGTATGTGTGTTACACTGTGTGTGTGAGAGATGTGTATGTGTGTTACACTGTGTGTGTGTGAGATGTGTACGTGTGTTACACTGTGTGTGTGAGAGATGTGTATGTGTGTTACACTGTGTGTATGAGAGATGTGTATGTGTGTTACACTGTGTGAGATGTGTATGTGTGTTACACTGTGTGTATGAGAGATGTGTATGTGTGTTACACTGTGTGTGTGTGTGTGTGTGTGTGTGTGTGTGTGTGAGATGTGTACGTGTGTTACACTGTGTGTGTGAGAGATGTGTATGTGTGTTACACTGTGTGTGTGAGAGATGTGTATGTGTGTTACACTGTGTGTGTGAGAGATGTGTATGAGTTACACTGTGTGTGTGTGAGATGTGTATGAGTAACACTGTGTGTGTGTGAGATGTGTGTTACACTGTGTGTGTGAGAGATGTGTATGAGTTACACTGTGTGTGTGTGTGAGATGTGTATGAGTTACACTGTGTGTGTGTGAGATGTGTATGTGTGTTACACTGTGTGTGAGATGTGTATGTGTGTTACACTGTGTGTGTGTGTGTGTGAGATGTGTATGTGTGTTACATTGTGTGTGTGATAGATGTGTATGAGTTACTGTGTGTGTGTGTGAGATGTGTATGAGTTACACTGTGTGTGTGTGAGATGTGTAAGAGTTACACTGTGTGTGTGTGTGTGTGTGTGTGTGTGTGTGTGTGAGGTGTGTATGTGTGTTACACTGTGTGTGTGTGTGTGTGTGTGTGAGGTGTGTATGTGTGTTACACTGTGTGTGTGTGAGGTGTGTATCTGTGTTACACTGTGTGTGTGTGAGATGTGTATGTGTGTTACACTGTGTGTGTGTGAGATGTGTATGTGTGTTACATTGTGTGTGTGTGAGATGTGTATGAGTTACACTGTGTGTGTGAGATGTGTATGAGTTACACTGTGTGTGTGAGGTGTGTATGTGTGTTACACTGTGTGTGTGTGTGTGTGTGTGTGTGTGTGTGTGAGGTGTATGAGTTACACTGTGTGTGTGAGGTGTGTATGTGTATTACACTGTGTGTGTGTGTGAGATGTGTACGTGTGTTACTGTGTGTGTGTGAGAGATGTGTATGTGTGTTACACTGTGTGTGTGAGAGATGTGTATGAGTTACACTGTGTGTGTGTGTGAGATGTGTATGTGTGTGAGATGTGTATGTGTGTTACACTGTGTGTATGAGAGATGTGTATGTGTGTTACACTGTGTGTGTGAGATGTGTACGTGTGTTACACTGTGTAAGTGAGAGATGTGTATGTGTGTTACACTGTGTGTGTGAGAGATGTGTACGTGTGTTACACTGTGTGTGTGTGTGAGAGATGTGTATGTGTGTTACACTGTGTGTGTGTGAGATGTGTATGTGTGTTACACTGTGTGTATGAGATGTGTATGTGTGTTACACTGTGTGTGTGTGTGTGTGTGTGTGTGTGTGTGTGATGTGTACGTGTGTTACACTGTGTGTGTGTGAGAGATGTGTAGGTGTGTTACACTGTGTGTGTGAGAGATGTGTATGTGTGTTACACTGTGTGTGTGAGAGATGTGTATGAGTAACACTGTGTGTGTGTGTGTGTGTGTGTGTGTGTGTGTGTGTGTGTGTGAGAGATGTGTATGAGTTACACTGTGTGTGTGAGAGATGTGTATGTGTGTTACACTGTGTGTGTGTGTGTGTGTGTGTGTGTGTGTGAGATGTGTATGTGTGTTACACTGTGTGTGTGAGAGATGTGTATGAGTTACACTGTGTGTGTGAGATGTGTATGTGTGTTACACTGTGTCTGTGTGAGATGTGTATGAGTTACACTGTGTGTGTGTGAGATGTGTATGAGTTACACTGTGTGTGTGTGAGATGTGTATGAGTTACACTGTGTGTGTGTGTGTGTGTGAGGTGTGTATGTGTGTTACACTGTGTGTGCGTGTGAGGTGTGTATGTGTGTTACACTGTGTGTGAGGTGTGTATGTGTGTTACACTGTGTGTGTGAGATGTGTATGTGTGTTACACTGTGTGTGTGTGAGATGTGTATGTGTGTTACAGTGTGTGTGTGTGTGTGTGTGAATGAGATGTGTATGAGTTACACTGTGTGTGTGTGAGATGTGTATGAGTTACACTGTGTGTGTGAGGTGTGTATGTGTGTTACACTGTGTGTGTGTGTGTGTGTGTGTGTGTGTGAGAGAGGTGTGTATGAGTTACACTGTGTGTGTGTGTGTGTGTGTGTGTGAGAGGTGTGTATGTGTGTTACACTGTGTGTGTGTGACAGGTGTGTATGTGTGTTACACTGTGTGTGTGTGTGTGTGTGTGTGTGTGTGAGAGGCGTGTATGTGTGTTACACTGTGTGTGTGTGTGTGTGTGTGTGTGTGTGTGAGATGTGTATGAGTTACACTGTGTGTGTGTGAGATGTGTATGAGTTACACTGTGTGTGTGTGAGGTGTGTATGTGTGTTACACTGTGTGTGTGAGGTGTGTATGTGTGTTACACTGTGTGTGTGAGATGTGTATGTGTGTTACACTGTGGTGTGTGAGATGTGTATGTGTGTTACAGTGTGTGTGTGTGAGATGTGTATGAGTTACACTGTGTGTGTGTGTGAGATGTGTATGAGTTACACTGTGTGTGAGGTGTGTATGTGTGTTACACTGTGTGTGTGTGTGTGTGTGTGTGAGGTGTGTATGAGTTACACTGTGTGTGTGTGTGTGAGGTGTGTATGTGTGTTACACTGTGTGTGTGTGTGTGTGTGTGTGTGTGTGTGTGTGTGTGAGAGGTGTGTATGTGTGTTACACTGTGTGTGTGTGTGTGTGTGTGAGGTGTGTATGTGTGTTACACTGTGTGTGTGTGAGATGTGTATGAGTTACACTGTGTGTGTGAGAGATGTGTATGAGTTACACTGTGTGTGTGTGAGGTGTGTATGTGTGTTACACTGTGTGTGAGGTGTGTATGTGTGTTACACTGTGTGTGTGAGGTGCGTATGTGTGTTACACTGTGTGTGTGTGTGTGTGTGAGATGTGTATGTGTGTTACACTGTGTGTGTGTGAGATGTGTATGTGTGTTACAGTGTGTGTGTGTGTGTGTGTGTGTGAGATGTGTATGAGTTACACTGTGTGTGTGTGTGTGTGTGAGATGTGTATGAGTTACACTGTGTGTGTGAGGTGTGTATGTGTGTTACACTGTGTGTGTGTGTGTGTGTGTGTGTGTGTGTGAGTGAGGTGTGTATGAGTTACACTGTGTGTGTGTGAGGTGTGTATGTGTGTGTTACACTGTGTGTGTGAGGTGTGTATGTGTGTTACACTGTGTGTGAGGTGTGTATGTGTGTTACACTGTGTGTGTGAGAGATGTGTATGTGTGTTACACTGTGTGTGTGTGTGTGTGTGTGTGAGATGTGTATGTGTGTTACACTGTGTGTGTGAGATGTGTATGTGTGTTGCACTGTGTGTATGAGATGTGTATGTGTGTTACACTGTGTGTGTGTGATGTGTACGTGTGTTACACTGTGTGTGTGAGAGATGTGTATGTGTGTTACACTGTGTGTGTGAGAGATGTGTATGAGTAACACTGTGTGTGTGTGTGTGTGAGATGTGTATGAGTTACACTGTGTGTGTGTGAGAGATGTGTATGTGTGTTACACTGTGTGTGTGTGTGTGTGTGAGATGTGTATGTGTGTTACACTGTGTGTGTGAGAGATGTGTATGAGTTACACTGTGTGTGAGATGTGTATGTGTGTTACACTGTGTGTGTGTGTGAGATGTGTATGAGTTACACTGTGTGTGTGTGAGATGTGTATGAGTTACACTGTGTGTGTGTGTGTGAGGTGTGTATGTGTGTTACACTGTGAGTGTGTGTGAGGTGTGTATGTGTGCTACACCGTGTGTGAGGTGTGTACGTGTGTTACACTGTGTGTGTGAGAGATGTGTACGTGTGTTACACTGTGTGTGTGAGAGATGTGTATGTGTGTTACACTGTGTGTGTGAGAGATGTGTATGTGTGTTACACTGTGTGTGTGTGTGAGATGTGTACGTGTGTTACACTGTGTGTGTGAGATGTGTATGTGTGTTACACTGTGTGTGTGAGAGATGTGTATGTGTGTTACACTGTGTGAGATGTGTATGTGTGTTACACTGTGTGTATGAGAGATGTGTATGTGTGTTACACTGTGTGTGTGTGTGTGTGTGTGTGAGATGTGTACGAGTGTTACACTGTGTGTGTGAGAGATGTGTATGTGTGTTACACTGTGTGTGTGAGAGATGTGTATGTGTGTTACACTGTGTGTGTGAGAGATGTGTATGAGTAACACTGTGTGTGTGTGAGATGTGTGTTACACTGTGTGTGTGAGAGATGTGTATGAGTTACACTGTGTGTGTGTGTGTGAGATGTGTATGAGTTACACTGTGTGTGTGTGTGTGAGATGTGTATGTGTGTTACACTGTGTGTGTGAGATGTGTATGTGTGTTACACTGTGTGTGTGTGTGTGTGAGATGTGTATGTGTGTTACATTGTGTGTGTGAGAGATGTGTATGAGTTACTGTGTGTGTGTGTGTGTGTGTGTGAGATGTGTATGAGTTACACTGTGTGTGTGTGAGATGTGTATGAGTTACACTGTGTGTGTGTGTGAGGTGTGTATGTGTGTTACACTGTGTGTGTGTGTGTGTGAGGTGTGTATGTGTGTTACACTGTGTGTGTGAGGTGTGTATCTGTGTTACACTGTGTGTGTGTGAGATGTGTATGTGTGTTACACTGTGTGTGTGTGAGATGTGTATGTGTGTTACATTGTGTGTGTGTGAGATGTGTATGAGTTACACTGTGTGTGTGAGATGTGTATGAGTTACACTGTGTGTGTGAGGTGTGTATGTGTGTTACACTGTGTGTGTGTGTGTGTGTGTGTGTGTGTGTGAGGTGTATGAGTTACACTGTGTGTGTGAGGTGTGTATGTGTATTACACTGTGTGTGTGTGTGAGATGTGTACGTGTGTTACACTGTGTGTGTGAGAGATGTGTATGTGTGTTACACTGTGTGTGAGAGATGTGTATGAGTTACACTGTGTGTGTGTGTGAGATGTGTATGTGTGTGAGATGTGTATGTGTGTTACACTGTGTGTATGAGAGATGTGTATGTGTGTTACACTGTGTGTGTGAGATGTGTACGTGTGTTACACTGTGTAAGTGAGAGATGTGTATGTGTGTTACACTGTGTGTGTGAGAGATGTGTATGTGTGTTACACTGTGTGTGTGTGAGAGATGTGTATGTGTGTTACACTGTGTGTGTGTGAGATGTGTATGTGTGTTACACTGTGTGTATGAGATGTGTATGTGTGTTACACTGTGTGTGTGTGTGTGTGTGTGTGTGTGATGTGTACGTGTGTTACACTGTGTGTGTGTGAGAGATGTGTAGGTGTGTTACACTGTGTGTGTGAGAGATGTGTATGTGTGTTACACTGTGTGTGTGAGAGATGTGTATGAGTAACACTGTGTGTGTGTGTGTGTGTGTGTGTGTGTGTGTGAGATGTGTATGAGTTACACTGTGTGTGTGTGAGAGATGTGTATGTGTGTTACACTGTGTGTGTGTGTGTGTGTGTGTGAGATGTGTATGTGTGTTACACTGTGTGTGTGAGAGATGTGTATGAGTTACACTGTGTGTGTGAGATGTGTATGTGTGTTACACTGTGTGTGTGTGAGATGTGTATGAGTTACACTGTGTGTGTGTGAGATGTGTATGAGTTACACTGTGTGTGTGTGAGATGTGTATGAGTTACACTGTGTGTGTGTGTGTGAGGTGTGTATGTGTGTTACACTGTGTGTGAGGTGTGTATGTGTGTTACACTGTGTGTGTGAGATGTGTATGTGTGTTACACTGTGTGTGTGTGAGATGTGTATGTGTGTTACAGTGTGTGTGTGTGTGAATGAGATGTGTATGAGTTACACTGTGTGTGTGAGATGTGTATGAGTTACACTGTGTGTGTGAGGTGTGTATGTGTGTTACACTGTGTGTGTGTGTGTGTGTGTGAGAGGTGTGTATGAGTTACACTGTGTGTGTGTGTGTGAGGTGTGTATGTGTGTTACACTGTGTGTGTGACAGGTGTGTATGTGTGTTACACTGTGTGTGTGTGTGTGTGTGTGTGTGTGTGTGAGAGGTGTGTATGTGTGTTACACTGTGTGTGTGTGTGTGTGTGTGAGATGTGTATGAGTTACACTGTGTGTGTGTGAGATGTGTATGAGTTACACTGTGTGTGTGTGTGAGGTGTGTATGTGTGTTACACTGTGTGTGTGTGAGGTGTGTATGTGTGTTACACTGTGTGTGTGAGATGTGTATGTGTGTTACACTGTGGTGTGTGAGATGTGTATGTGTGTTACAGTGTGTGTGAGTGAGATGTGTATGAGTTACACTGTGTGTGTGTGAGATGTGTATGAGTTACACTGTGTGTGAGGTGTGTATGTGTGTTACACTGTGTGTGTGAGGTGTGTATGAGTTACACTGTGTGTGTGTGTGTGTGTGAGGTGTGTATGTGTGTTACACTGTGTGTGTGTGTGTGTGAGGTGTGTATGTGTGTTACACTGTGTGTGTGTGTGAGGTGTGTATGTGTGTTACACTGTGTGTGTGTGAGATGTGTATGAGTTACACTGTGTGTGTGAGAGATGTGTATGAGTTACACTGTGTGTGTGTGAGGTGTGTATGTGTGTTACACTGTGTGTGAGGTGTGTATGTGTGTTACACTGTGTGTGTGAGGTGCGTATGTGTGTTACACTGTGTGTGTGTGTGTGTGAGATGTGTATGTGTGTTACACTGTGTGTGTGTGAGATGTGTATGTGTGTTACAGTGTGTGTGTGTGTGAGAGATGTGTATGAGTTACACTGTGTGTGTGTGTGTGTGTGTGTGAGATGTGTATGAGTTACACTGTGTGTGTGAGGTGTGTATGTGTGTTACACTGTGTGTGTGTGTGTGTGTGTGTGTGTGAGTGAGGTGTGTATGAGTTACACTGTGTGTGTGTGAGGTGTGTATGTGTGTGTTACACTGTGTGTGTGAGGTGTGTATGTGTGTTACACTGTGTGTGAGGTGTGTATGTGTGTTACACTGTGTGTGAGAGAGATGTGTATGTGTGTTACACTGTGTGTGTGTGTGAGATGTGTATGTGTGTTACACTGTGTGTGTGAGATGTGTATGTGTGTTGCACTGTGTGTATGAGATGTGTATGTGTGTTACACTGTGTGTGTGTGATGTGTACGTGTGTTACACTGTGTGTGTGAGAGATGTGTATGTGTGTTACACTGTGTGTGTGAGAGATGTGTATGAGTAACACTGTGTGTGTGTGTGAGAGATGTGTATGAGTTACACTGTGTGTGTGAGAGATGTGTATGTGTATTACACTGTGTGTGTGTGTGTGTGTGTGTGTGTGTGTGAGATGTGTATGTGTGTTACACTGTGTGTGAGAGATGTGTATGAGTTACACTGTGTGTGAGATGTGTATGTGTGTTACACTGTGTGTGTGTGTGAGATGTGTATGAGTTACACTGTGTGTGTGTGAGATGTGTATGAGTTACACTGTGTGTGTGTGTGAGGTGTGTATGTGTGTTACACTGTGAGTGTGTGTGAGGTGTGTATGTGTGTTACACTGTGTGTGTGTGTGTGTGAGGTGTGTATGTGTGTGTGTGAGATGTGTATGAGTTACACTGTGTGTGTGTGTGTGAGAGATGTGTATGAGTTACACTGTGTGTGTGTGTGTGAGGTGTGTATGTGTGTTACACTGTGTGTGTGTGAGGTGTGTATGTGTGTTACACTGTGTGTGTGTGAGATGTGTATGTGTGTTACACTGTTGTGTGTGAGATGTGTATGTGTGTTACAGTGTGTGTGTGTGTGAGATGTGTATGAGTTACACTGTGTGTGAGATGTGTATGAGTTACACTGTGTGTGTGAGGTGTGTATGTGTGTTACACTGTGTGTGTGTGTGTGAGAGGTGTGTATGAGTTACACTGTGTGTGTGAGGTGTATATGTGTGTGTTACACTGTGTGTGTGTGTGTGTGTGTGTGTGAGAGAGGTGTGTATGTGTGTTACACTGTGTGTGTGTGTGTGTGTGTGTGAGAGGTGTATGTGTGTTACACTGTGTGTGTGAGATGTGTATGAGTTACACTGTGTGTGTGAGAGATGTGTATGAGTTACACTGTGTGTGTGTCAGGTGTGTATGTGTGTTACACTGTGTGTGAGGTGTGTATGTGTGTTACACTGTGTGTGTGAGGTGCGTATGTGTGTTACACTGTGTGTGTGTGAGATGTGTATGTGTGTTACACTGTGTGTGTGTGAGATGTGTATGTGTGTTACAGTGTGTATGTGTGTGAGATGTGTATGAGTTACACTGTGAATGTGTGTGTGTGTGTGAAATGTGTATGAGTTACACTGTGTTTGTGAGGTGTGTATGTGTGTTACACTGTGTGTGTGTGTGTGAGTGAGGTGTGTATGAGTTACACTGTGTGTGTGTGTGAGGTGTGTATGTGTGTGTTACACTGTGTGTGTGAGAGGTGTGTATGTGTGTTACACTGTGTGTGTGAGGTGTGTATGTGTGTTACACTGTGTGTGTGAGAGATGTGTATGTGTGTTACACTGTGTGTGTGAGATGTGTATGTGTGTTACACTGTGTGTGAGTGTGTGTGTGTGTGTGTGAGATGTGTATGAGTTACACTGTGTGTGTGAGATGTGTATGTGTGTTACACTGTGTGTGTGAGAGATGTGTATGTGTGTTACACTGTGTGTGTGTGTGAGGTGTGTATGTGTTACACTGTGTGTGAGAGATGTGTATGTGTGTTACACTGTGTGCGTGTGTGAGATGTGTATGTGTGTTACACTGTGTGTGTGTGTGAGATGTGTATGAGTTACACTGTGTGTGTGTGAGATGTGTATGTGTGTTACACTGTGTGTGAGATGTGTATGTGTGTTACACTGTGTGTGTAAGAGATGTGTATGTGTGTTACACTCTGTGTGTGAGATGAGTATGTGTGTTACATTGTGTGTGTGTGTGAGATGTGTATGTGTGTTACACTGTGTGTGTATGAGATATGTATGTGTGTTACACTGTGTGTGTGTGTGTGTGTGTGTGAGAGATGTGTATGTGTGTTACACTGTGTGTGTGAGATGTGTATGTGTGTTACATTGTGTGTGTGTGAGATGTGTATGTGTGTTACACTGTGTGTGTGTGAGATGTGTATGTGTGTTACACTGTGTGTGTGAGATGTGTAAGTGTGTTACACTGTGCGTGTGTGAGATGTGTATGTGTGTTACACTGTGTGTGTGAGATGTGTATGTGTGTTACACTGTGTGTGTGTGTGAGAGATGTGTATGTGTGTTACACTGTGTGTGTGAGATGTGTATATGTGTTACATTGTGTGTGTGAGATGTGTATTTGTGTTACACTGTGTGTGTGTGTGTGTGTGTGATGTGTATGTGTGTTACACTGTGTGTGTGAGATGTGTATGTGTGTTACATTGTGTGTGTGTGAGATGTGTATGTGTGTTACACTGTGTGTGTGTGTGTGTGAGAGATGTGTATGTGTGTTACACTGTGTGTGTGAGGTGTGTATGTGTGTTACACTGTGTGTGTGAGATGTGTATGTGTGTTACACTGTGTGTGTGAGGTGTGTATGTGTGTTATACTGTGTGTGAGGTGTGTATGTGTGTTACACTGTGTGTGTGTGTGTGTGTGAGAGATGTGTATGTGTGTTACACTGTGTGTGTGAGATGTGTATGTGTGTTACACTGTGTGTGTGTGTTACACTGAGTGTGTGTGTGTGTGTGTGTGTGAGTGAGTGAGGTGTGTATGTGTGTTACACTGTGTGTGTGAGAGATGTGTATGTGTGTTACACTGTGTGTGTGTGTGAGATGTGTATGTGTGTTACACTGTGTGTGTGTGTGTGTGAGATGTGTATGAGTTACACTGTGTGTGTGTGAGATGTGTATGTGTGTTACACTGTGTGTGTGAGATGTTTATGTGTGTTACACTGTGTGTGTGGAGATGTGTATGTGTGGTACACTGTGTGTGTGTGAGGTGTGTATGTGTGTTACACTGTGTGTGTGAGATATGTGTATGTGTGTTACACTGTGTGCGTGTGTGAGATGTGTATGTGTGTTACACTGTGTGTGTGAGCTGTGTATGAGTTACACTGTGTGTGTGAGATGTGTGTGTGTTACACTGTGTGTGTGAGATGTGTATGTGTGTTACACTGTGTGTGTGAGAGATGTGTATGTGTGTTACACTGTGTGTGAGATGTGTATGTGTTTTACATTGTGTGTGTGTGAGATGTGTATGTGTGCTACACTGTGTGTGTGTGTGAGATGTGTATGTGTGTTACACTGTGTGTGTGTGTGTGAGATGTGTATGTGTTACACTGTGTGTGTGAGATGTGTATGTGTGTTACATTGTGTGTGTGTGAGATGTGTATGTGTGTTACACTGTGTGTGTGTGTGAGATGTGTATGTGTGTTACACTGTGTGTGTGAGATGTGTATGTGTGTTACACTGTGTGTGTGTGAGATGTGTATGTGTGTTACACTGTGTGTGTGTGAGATGTGTATGTGTTACACTGTGTGTGTGAGATGTGTATGTGTGTTACATTGTGTGTGTGTGAGATGTGTATTTGTGTTACACTGTGTGTGTGTGAGATGTGTATGTGTGTTACACTGTGTGTGTGAGATGTGTATGTGTATTACATTGTGTGTGTGAGATGTGTATGTGTGTTACACTGTGTGTGAGATGTGTATGTGTGTTACACTGTGTGTGTGAGGTGTGTATGTGTGTTACACTGTGTGTGTGTGAGATGTGTATGTGTGTTACACTGTGTGTGTGTGTGAGATGTGTATGTGTGTTACACTGTGTGTGTGAGATGTGTATGTGTGTTACACTGTGTGTGTGTGTGTGTGCGTGAGAGATGTGTATGTGTGTTACACTGTGTGTGTGTGAGATGTGTATGTGTGTTACACTGTGTGTGTGAGAAATGTGTATGTGTGTTACACTGTGTGTGTGTGTGTGTTACACTGTGTGTGAGAGAGATGTGTATGTGTGTTACACTGTGTGTGAGAGAGATGTGTATGTGTGTTACACTATGTGTGTGAGGTGTGTATGTGTGTTACACTGTGTGTGTGTGTGTGAGAGATGTGTATGTGTGTTACACTGTGTGTGTGTGAGATGTGTATGTGTGTTACACTGTGTGTGTGTGAGATGTGTATGTGTGTTACACTGTGTGTGAGAGATGTGTGTGTGTGTTACACTGTGTGTGTGAGATGTGTATGTGTGTTACACTGTGTGTGTGTGTGAGATGTGTATGTGTGTTACACTGTGTGTGTGAGAAATGTGTATGTGTGTTACACTGTGTGTGTGTGTGTGTGTGTGTGTGTTACACTGTGTGTGAGAGAGATGTGTATGTGTGTTACACTGTGTGTGAGAAAGATGTGTATGTGTGTTACACTGTGTGTGTGTTACACTGTGTGTGAGAGAGATGTGTATGTGTGTTACACTGTGTGTGAGAGAGATGTGTATGTGTGTTACACTGTGTGTGAGAGAGATGTGTATGTGTGTTACACTGTGTGTGTGTGTTACACTGTGTGTGAGAGAGATGTGTCTGTGTGTTACACTGTGTGTGAGAGAGATGTGTATGTGTGTTACACTGTGTGTGAGAGAGATGTGTATGTGTGTTACACTGTGTGTGTGTTACACTGTGTGTGTGTGTTACACTGTGTGTGAGAGAGATGTGTATGTGTGTTACACTGTGTGTGAGAGAGATGTGTATGTGTGTTACACTGTGTGTGTGTGTGTGTGTTACACTGTGTGTGTGTTACACTGTGTGTGTGTGTGTGTGTTACACTGTGTGTGTGAGGTGTGTATGTGTGTTACACTGTGTGTGTGAGATGTGTATGTGTGTTACACTGTGTGTGTGAGGTGTGTATGTGTGTTACACTGTGTGTGTGCGTGAGATGTGTATGTGTGTTACACTGTGTGTGTGAGATGTGTATGTGTTACACTGTGTGTGTGTGAGATGTGTATGTGTGTTACACTGTGTGCGTGTGAGATGTGTACGTGTGTTACACTGTGTGTGTGAGAAATGTGTATGTGTGTAACACTGTGTGTGTGTGTTACACTGTGTGTGAGAGAGATGTGTATGTGTGTTACACTGTGTGTGTGAGGTGTGTATGTGTGTTACACTGTGTGTGTGTGTGTGTGTGTGAGATGTGTATGTGTGTTACACTGTGTGTGTGAGATGTGTATGTGTGTTACACTGTGTGTGTGTGAGATGTGTATGTGTGTTACACTGTGTGTGAGAGATGTGTGTGTGTGTGAGATGTGTATGTGTGTTACATTGTGTGTGTGTGAGATGTGTATGTGTGTTACACTGTGTGTGTGAGAAATGTGTATGTGTGTTACACTGTGTGTGTGTTACACTGTGTGTGAGAGAGATGTGTATGTGTGTTACACTGTGTGTGAGAGAGATGTGTATGTGTGTTACACTGTGTGTGTGTGTGTGTGTGTTACACTGTGCGTGAGAGAGATGTGTATGTGTGTTACACTGTGTGTGAGAGATGTGTATGTGTGTTACACTGTGTGTGAGAGAGATGTGTATGTGTGTTACACTGTGTGTGAGAGAGATGTGTATGTGTGTTACACTGTGTGTGTGTGTTACACTGTGTGTGTTACACTGTGTGTGTGTGTGTGTGAGAGAGATGTGTATGTGTGTTACACTGTGTGTGTGTGTGTTAGGATAGCATCTCTGCCTCTGTGCATTATGGGAAATGTAGTTTTACACCCTGACCCTGAGCATAACATACAGAAATACTTCCCCTCCCATAATACACCAGGGCAAGATTCAGCTCCCAGCAGCCACAGCGACACAGACCCCGCCCTGTCATCCAGAGACTCATCCCGACTGCACATCGTATGGAGACCCCTTATATACAGGTAGCCCTCATCCTCTATATACTGTATACCCCTTCTATACAGGTAGCCCTCATCCTCTATATACTGTATACCCCTTCTATACAGGTAGCCCTCATCCTCTATATACTGTATACCCCTTATATACAGGTAGCCCTCATCCTCTATATACTGTATATCCCTTATATACAGGTAACCCTCGTCCTCTATATACTGTATACCCCTTATATACAGGTAGCCCTCATCCTCTATATACTGTATACCCCTTATATACAGGTAGCCCTCATCCTCTATATACTGTATACCCCTTATATACAGGTAGCCCTCATCCTGTATATACTGTATACCCCTTATATACAGGTAGCCCTCATCCTGTATATACTGTATACCCCTTATATACAGGTAGCCCTCATCCTCTATATACTGTATACCCCTTCTATACAGGTAGCCCTCATCCTCTATATACTGTATACCCCTTATATACAGGTAGCCCTCATCCTCTATATACTGTATACCCCTTCTATACAGGTAGCCCTCATCCTCTATATACTGTATACCCCTTATATACAGGTAGCCCTCATCCTGTATATACTGTATACCCCTTCTATACAGGTAGCCCTCATCCTCTATATACTGTATACCCCTTATATACAGGTAGCCCTCATCCTCTATATACTGTATATCCCTTATATACAGGTAACCCTCGTCCTCTATATACTGTATACCCCTTATATACAGGTAGCCCTCATCCTCTATATACTGTATACCCCTTATATACAGGTAGCCCTCATCCTCTATATACTGTATACCCCTTATATACAGGTAGCCCTCATCCTGTATATACTGTATACCCCTTATATACAGGTAGCCCTCATCCTGTATATACTGTATACCCCTTATATACAGGTAGCCCTCATCCTGTATATACTGTATACCCCTTCTATACAGGTAGCCCTCATCCTCTATATACTGTATACCCCTTATATACAGGTAGCCCTCATCCTCTATATACTGTATACCCCTTATATACAGGTAGCCCTCATCCTCTATATACTGTATACCCCTTATATACAGGTAGCCCTCATCCTCTATATACTGTATATCCCTTATATACAGGTAACCCTCGTCCTCTATATACTGTATACCCCTTATATACAGGTAGCCCTCGTCCTCTATATACTGTATACCCCTTATATACAGGTAGCCCTCATCCTCTATATACTGTATACCCCTTCTATACAGGTAGCCCTCATCCTCTATATACTGTATACCCCTTATATACAGGTAGCCCTCATCCTCTATATACTGTATACCCCTTATATACAGGTAGCCCTCGTCCTCTATATACTGTATATCCCTTATATACAGGTAACCCTCGTCCTCTATATACTGTATACCCCTTATATACAGGTAGCCCTCATCCTCTATATACTGTATACCCCTTATATACAGGTAGCCCTCATCCTCTATATACTGTATACCCCTTCTATACAGGTAGCCCTCATCCTCTATATACTGTATACCCCTTATATACAGGTAGCCCTCATCCTCTATATACTGTATACCCCTTATATACAGGTAGCCCTCATCCTCTATATACTGTATATCCCTTATATACAGGTAACCCTCGTCCTCTATATACTGTATACCCCTTATATACAGGTAGCCCTCATCCTGTATATACTGTATACCCCTTATATACAGGTAGCCCTCATCCTCTATATACTGTATACCCCTTATATACAGGTAGCCCTCATCCTGTATATACTGTATACCCCTTATATACAGGTAGCCCTCATCCTGTATATACTGTATACCCCTTATATACAGGTAGCCCTCATCCTGTATATACTGTATACCCCTTCTATACAGGTAGCCCTCATCCTGTATATACTGTATACCCCTTCTATACAGGTAGCCCTCATCCTCTATATACTGTATACCCCTTCTATACAGGTAGCCCTCATCCTCTATATACTGTATACCCCTTATATACAGGTAGCCCTCATCCTCTATATACTGTATATCCCTTATATACAGGTAACCCTCGTCCTCTATATACTGTATACCCCTTATATACAGGTAGCCCTCATCCTCTATATACTGTATACCCCTTCTATACAGGTAGCCCTCATCCTCTATATACTGTATACCCCTTATATACAGGTAGCCCTCATCCTCTATATACTGTATACCCCTTATATACAGGTAGCCCTCATCCTGTATATACTGTATACCCCTTCTATACAGGTAGCCCTCATCCTCTATATACTATATACCCCTTATATACAGGTAGCCCTCATCCTGTATATACTGTATACCCCTTATATACAGGTAGCCCTCATCCTGTATATACTGTATACCCCTTATATACAGGTAGCCCTCATCCTGTATATACTGTATACCCCTTATATACAGGTAGCCCTCATCCTCTATATAATGTATATCCCCTATATACAGGTAACCCTCATCCTCTATATACTGTATACCCCTTATATACAGGTAGCCCTCATCCTGTATATACTGTATACCCCTTATATACAGGTAGCCCTCATCCTCTATATACTGTATACCCCTTATATACAGGTAGCTCTCATCCTGTATGTACTGTATACCCCTTATATACAGGTAGCCCTCATCCTCTATATACTGTATACCCCTTATATACAGGTAGCCCTCATCCTGTATATACTGTATACCCCTTATATACAGGTAGCCCTCATCCTCTATATACTGTATACCCCTTATATACAGGTAGCCCTCATCCTGTATATACTGTATACCCCTTATACACAGGTAACCCTCATCCTCTATATACCCCTTATATACAGGTAGCCCATCATCCTCTATATACTGTATACCCCTTATATACAGGTAACCCTCATCCTCTATATACTGTATACCCCTTATATACAGGTAGCCCATCATCCTCTATATACTGTATACCCCTTATATACAGGTAGCCCTCACATCTATATACTGTATACCCCTTATATACAGGTAGCCCTCATCCTCTATATACTGTATACCCCTTATATACAGGTAGCCCTCATCCTGTATATACTGTATGCCCCTTATATACAGGTAGCCCTCATCCTGTATATACTGTATACCCCTTATATACAGGTAGCCCTCATCCTGTATATACTGTATACCCCTTATATACAGGTAGCCCTCATCCTCTATACACTGTATACCCCTTATATACAGGTAGCCCTCATCCTCTATATACTGTATGCCCCTTATATACAGGTAGCCCTCATCCTGTATATACTGTATGCCCCTTATATACAGGTAGCCCTCATCCTGTAAATACTGTATGCCCCTTATATACAGGTAGCCCTCATCCTGTATATACTGTATACCCCTTATATACAGGTAGCCCTCATCCTGTATATACTGTATACCCCTTATATACAGGTAGCCCTCATCCTGTATATACTGTATACCCCTTCTATACAGGTAGCCCTCATCCTCTATATACTGTATACCCCTTATATACAGGTAGCCCTCATCCTGTATATACTGTATACCCCTTATATACAGGTAGCCCTCATCCTGTATATACTGTATACCCCTTCTATACAGGTAGCCCTCATCCTCTATATACTGTATACCCCTCCTATACAGGTAGCCCTCATCCTCTATATACTGTATACCCCTTCTATACAGGTAACCCTCACCTCTATATACTGTATACCCCTTATATACAGGTAGCCCTCATCCTCTATATACTGTATACCCCTTATATACAGGTAGCCCTCATCCTGTATATACTGTATACCCCTTCTATACAGGTAACCCTCACCTCTATATGCTGTATACCCCTTATATACAGGTAGCCCTCATCCTCTATATACTGTATACCCCTACTATACAGGTAGCCCTCATCCTCTATATACTGTATACCCCTTCTATACAGGTAACCCTCACCTCTATATACTGTATACCCCTTATATACAGGTAGCCCTCATCCTCTATATACTGTATACCCCTTCTATACAGGTAGCCCTCATCCTCTATATACTGTATACCCCTTATATGCAGGTAGCCCTCATCCTGTATATACTGTATACCCCTTATATACAGGTAGCCCTCACCCTCTATATACTGTATACCCCTTATATACAGGTAGCCCTCATCCTCTATTTACTGTATACCCCTTCTATACAGGTAGCCCTCATCCTCTATATACTGTATACCCCTTCTATACAGGTAGCCCTCATCCTCTATATACCCCTTATATACAGGTAGCCCTCATCCTCTATATACTGTATACCCCTTATATACAGGTAGCCCTCATCCTGTATATACTGTATACCCATTCTATACAGGTAGCCCTCATCCTCTATATACTGTATACCCCTTATATACAGGTAGCCCTCATCCTCTATATACTGTATACCCCTTATATACAGGTAGCCCTCATCCTCTATATACTGTATACCCCTTATATACAGGTAGCCCTCATCCTCTATATACTGTATACCCCTTATATACAGGTAGCCCTCATCCTCTATATACTGTATACCCCTTCTATACAGGTAGCCCTCATCCTCTATATACTGTATACCCCTTCTATACAGGTAGCCCTCATCCTGTATATACTGTATACCCCTTATATACAGGTAGCCATCATCCTCTATATACTGTATACCCCTTATATACAGGTAGCCCTCATCCTCTATATACTGTATACCCCTTATATACAGGTAGCCCTCATCCTCTATATACTGTATACCCCTTCTATACAGGTAGCCCTCATCCTCTATATACTGTATACCCCTTCTATACAGGTAGCCCTCATCCTGTATATACTGTATACCCCTTATATACAGGTAGCCATCATCCTCTATATACTGTATACCCCTTATATACAGGTAGCCCATCATCCTCTATATACTGTATACCCCTTTTCTCTGACGTCCTAGTGGATGCTGGGAACTCCGTAAGGACCATGGGGAATAGCGGGCTCCGAAGGAGGCTGGGCACTCTAGAAAGATTTATGACTATCTGGTGTGCACTGGCTCCTCCCACTATGACCCTCCTCCAAGCCTCAGTTAGATTTTGTGCCCGGCCGAGCTGGATGCACACTAGGGGCTCTCCTGAGCTCCTAGAAAGAAAGTTTATTTTAGGTTTTTTATTTTACAGTGAGACCTGCTGGCAACAGGCTCACTGCAGCGAGGGACTAAGGGGAGAAGAAGCGAACCTGCCTGCTTGCAGCCAGCTTGGGCTTCTTAGGCTACTGGACACCATTAGCTCCAGAGGGATCGACCGCAGGCCCAGCCTTGGTGTTCGGTCCCGGAGCCGCGCCGCCGTCCCCCTTACAGAGCCAGAAGCAAGAAGAGGTCCGGAAAATCGGCGGCAGAAGACATCAGTCTTCACCAAGGTAGCGCACAGCACTGCAGCTGTGCGCCATTGCTCCTCATACACACTTCACACTCCGGTCACTGAGGGTGCAGGGCGCTGGGGGGGGGGCGCCCTGAGAAGCAATAATAACACCTTGGCTGGCAAAAATACCACAATATATAGCCCCAGAGGCTATATATGTGGAAAATACCCCTGCCAGAATATAAGAAAAAGCGGGAGAATAGTCCGCGGAAAAGGAGCAGAGCTATCTCCTTCAGCACACTGGCGCCATTTTTCCCTCACAGCTCCGCTGGAAGGAAGCTCCCTGGCTCTCCCCTGCAGTCTACACTACAGAAAAGGGTAAAAAAGAGAGGGGGGGCACTAAATTTAGGCGCAGTATACATTTATATAGAAAAAGCAGCTATAGGGGACATAACTCAGTTAGTCCCTGCATTATATAGCGCTCTGGTGTGTGCTGGCATACTCTCACTCTGTCCCCCTAAAGGGCTTTTGTGGGTCCTGTCCTCTTTTGGAGCATTCCCTGTGTGTGTGCGGTGTGTCGGTACGGCTGTGTCGACATGTTTGATGAGGATAATGATGTGGAGACGGAGCAGATGCCTTTAGAAGGGATGTCACCCCCTGCGGGGCAGACACCTGAGTGGATGAGCTTATGGAAAGAAATGAGTGCACGTATAGACTCCTTACATAAGAAATTTGACGACATGCCAAATGTGGGACAGCCGACTTCTCAGCTCGTGCCTGTCCAGGCGTCTCAAAGGTCATCAGGGGCTCTGAAACGCCCGCTACCTCAGACCGCAGACCCAGATGTCGACACTGATACTGACACCAGTGTCGACGACGATGAGTCTAACCTGATGCCCACTAAGGCCATTCACTGCATGATTGAGGCAATGAAAGAGGTGTTACACATTTCTGATATAAACCCAGGTACCACTAAAAAGGGTATTATGTTTGGGGAGAAAAAACTACCCGTAGTTTTTCCCCCATCAGATGAATTAAATGAAGTGTGTGAAGAAGCGTGGGCTTTCCCTGATAAAAAATTAGTAATTCCTAAGAAGGTACTAATGGCGTTCCCTTTCCCGCCAGAGGATAGGTCACGTTGGGAAACACCTCCTAGGGTGGATAAAGCGCTCACACGTTTGTCTAAAAAGGTGGCACTACCGTCTCCGGATACGGCTGCCCTCAAGGAACCTGCTGATAGAAAGCAGGAGGCGATCCTGAAGTCTGTATATACACACACAGGTGTTATACTGAGACCAGCTATTGCGTCAGCTTGGATGTGCAGTGCTGCCGCTGCGTGGTCAGATAAACTGTCAGAAAATATTGACACATTAGCAGTGTTCGCAAATACGCGCTATAGCGCGTATTTTACCCGACAATTGACAGTGGTGACTCAAAAAAACAAAACCGCAGGGTCCCACAGGACGCGCTCTGACCAATCAGCAGCGCTGTCCTGTGCTGTCAGTCACTTTAACTCTCCAATGGCAGAGGAAAGGGAGGAGACCATGGAGCATGTGATCTCCCGCCTTCCCCTCTCTGCTCTGCACGGGACCCGTAACATCCAGTCCGCCGTATGTGGCAGGGGGCTGTCCACTCCGGCCGGGCATGAAGCTCTGCCACATCGGTTATCCGCAGGAGCCAGCGGAGGAAGCCATTTGCTGGGATCAAGACGGGGGAAGATGCAGCGGTAGGTGGCGGGACAGCAGGTGGCTGAGGGTGTGTGCTCTTGTGTGATAGAAAAGTGATGCGTGAGGGGATGATCGCTCCTTGTCAGCAGCTTGGCGGGATGGTCAGAACAGTGCTGGCAGTGGCGTCTCCCTTGTGTGTGCCGGCCGGTAACAGCCATTCCCCTGACAGTACATGCATTACAGTACATGGGGGCAGTGTGGAGGAGGCCAGGCAGCGGGTCTCATGTGTCAGCGGTTGTAGATCATCGTGTCATTCAAGCTAGTATATAGTGTATTGTATAAGGTTTAAAGGCAATGTTTATCTTTTGTTAACTCTTGACTGCATTTTCGTCCAAAAAAAGAGGTGATTACTGCAGATCAGTATGTTTTGAATGCAGTCCGTGGCCAGTGAGTCAAGCAGGTGGTGGCTGGGCTTGCTGTGGAAGGGGGGGACGACGACTGAGGGTCTGAGGTGATGGCTGCAACTTGTAAGTGCTGTACCCGGTGCAAAGTGTATAACGTGCTGTACCCGGTGCAAAGTGTATAACGTGCTGTACCCGGTGCAAAGTGTATAACGTGCTGTACCCGGTGCAAAGTGTATAACGTGCTGTACCCTGTGCAAAGTGTATAAAGTGCTGTACCCGGTGCAAAGTGTATAACGTGCTGTACCCGGTGCAAAGTGTATAACGTGTTCTACCCGGTGCAAAGTGTATAACGTGCTGTACCCGGTGCAAAGTGTATAACGTGTTCTACCCGGTGCAAAGTGTATAACGTGCTGTACCCGGTGCAAAGTGTATAACGTGCTGTACCCGGTGCAAAGTGTATAACGTGCTGTACCCTGTGCAAAGTGTATAACGTGTTCTACCCGGTGCAAAGTGTATAACGTGCTGTACCTGGTGCAAAGTGTATAACGTGCTGTACCCGGTGCAAAGTGTATAACGTGCTGTACCTGGTGCAAAGTGTATAACGTGCTGTACCCGGTGCAAAGTGTATAACGTGCTGTTCCCGGTGCAAAGTGTATAACGTGCTGTACCCGGTGCAAAGTGTATAACGTGCTGTACCCTGTGCAAAGTGTATAAAGTGCTGTACCCGGTGCAAAGTGTATAACGTGCTGTACCCGGTGCAAAGTGTATAACGTGTTCTACCCGGTGCAAAGTGTATAACGTGCTGTACCCGGTGCAAAGTGTATAAAGTGCTGTACCCGGTGCAAAGTGTATAACGTGCTGTACCCTGTGCAAAGTGTATAAAGTGCTGTACCCGGTGCAAAGTGTATAACGTGCTGTACCCTGTGCAAAGTGTATAAAGTGCTGTACCCGGTGCAAAGTGTATAACGTGCTGTACCCTGTGCAAAGTGTATAAAGTGCTGTACCCGGTGCAAAGTGTATAACGTGCTGTACCCGGTGCAAAGTGTATAAAGTGCTGTACCCGGTGCAAAGTGTATAACGTGCTGTACCCTGTGCAAAGTGTATAAAGTGCTGTACCCGGTGCAAAGTGTATAACGTGCTGTACCCTGTGCAAAGTGTATAAAGTGCTGTACCCGGTGCAAAGTGTATAACGTGCTGTACCCGGTGCAAAGTGTATAACGTGCTGTACCCTGTGCAAAGTGTATAAAGTGCTGTACCCGGTGCAAAGTGTATAACGTGCTGTACCCTGTGCAAAGTGTTTAAAGTGCTGTACCCGGTGCAAAGTGTATAACGTGCTGTACCCGGTGCAAAGTGTATAACGTGCTGTACCCGGTGCAAAGTGTATAACGTGCTGTACCCTGTGCAAAGTGTATAAAGTGCTGTACCCGGTGCAAAGTGTATAACGTGCTGTACCCTGTGCAAAGTGTATAAAGTGCTGTACCCGGTGCAAAGTGTATAACGTGCTGTACCCTGTGCAAAGTGTATAAAGTGCTGTACCCGGTGCAAAGTGTATAACGTGCTGTACCCGGTGCAAAGTGTATAACGTGCTGTACCCGGTGCAAAGTGTATAACGTGCTGTACCCTGTGCAAAGTGTATAAAGTGCTGTACCCGGTGCAAAGTGTATAACGTGCTGTACCCGGTGCAAAGTGTATAACGTGCTGTACCCGGTGCAAAGTGTATAACGTGCTGTACCCTGTGCAAAGTGTATAAAGTGCTGTACCCGGTGCAAAGTGTATAACGTGCTGTACCCGGCGCAATGTGTATAACGTGCTGTACCCGGCGCAATGTGTATAACGTGCTCTACCTGGTGCAAAGTGTATGACGTGCTGTTCCTGGTGCAAAGTGTATGACGTGCTGTTCCTGGTGCAAAGTGTATGACGTGCTGTTCCTGGTGCAAAGTGTATGACGTGCTGTACGTGGTGCAAAGTGTATGACGTGCTGTTCCTGGTGCAAAGTGTATGACGTGCTCTACCTGGCGCAGTGTGCATAGGAGGTTCTACCTGGTGCAATGTGTATAAGCGGCACTACTGTGTGGTGTAATGTGAATTGACACTATTATGTGGTCACGCCCCTTCCCTATGAAGCCACACCCTAAATTTTGCAGCGCGCCTACGGCGCGCACTACCTATGCTTTAGGGTCTGAGTGGTGGAGCACCAATTCACTTTCTGCCTAAGGGCACCAAAATGTCTAGTTACAACTCTGGTGCAGGGTGTCCTGCATGCTACACAGCCCAGCAGCACTGTCACCCCCATCCCCCCATCTTGCAACACTTTTGTAGTGTCCAAACAAGATTAAAATTAATAAGAACCTTCATTCCGATGGGACCCATAAAAAGACCGGTAGGACCCCAATTTTTAAAAGTGAAGGGTCCCTGGGACCCACTTTTTTTTTGGCTCAGCGCGATCACTGCATTAGACAGAGACACGATCCTGTTAACCATAGACCATATAAAAGACTCAGTCTTATATATGAGAGATGCACAGAGGGAAATCTGCCGACTGGCATCTAAAGTAAGTGCATTGTCCATTTCTGCTAGGAGAGGCTTATGGACTCGCCAGTGGACAGGAGATGCAGATTCAAAAAGGCACATGGAAGTTTTGCCTTATAAGGGTGAGGAATTATTTGGGGATGGTCTCTCGGACCTAGTTTCCACAGCAACGTCTGGGAAGTCAGCATTTTTACCCCATGTCCCCTCACAGCCTAAGAAGGCGCCGTTTTATCAGGTTCAGTCCTTTCGGACCCAGAAAAACAAATGTGGAAAAGGCGGGTCTTTTCTGTCCAGAGGCAGAGGTAGGGGAAAAAGGCTGCAACAAACAGCAGGTTCCCAGGAGCAAAAGTCCTCCCCCGCTTCTTCTTCCAAGTCCGCCGCATGACGGTGGGGCTCCACAGGCGGAGCCAGGTACGGTGGGGGGCCGCCTCAAGAATTTCAGCGATCAGTGGGCTCGCTCACAGGTGGATCCCTGGATCCTTCAAATAGTATCTCAGGGGTACAAACTGGAATTCGAGGCGTCTCCACCCCACTGGTTCATAAAATCTGCCTTGCCGATTGCTCCCTCAGACAGGGAGGCGGTGCTAGCGGCAATTCACAAGCTGTATTCCCAGCAGGTGATAGTCAAGGTGCCCCTACTTCAACAAGGCCGGGGTTACTATTCCACACTATTTGTGGTGCCGAAACCGGACGGTTCGGTGAGACCCATTTTAAATTTGAAATCCTTGAACACATACATAAAAAAATTCAAGTTCAAGATGGAATCGCTCAGGGCGGTTATTGCAAGCCTGGACGAGGGGGATTACATGGTATCCCTGGACATCAAGGATGCTTACTTGCATGTCCCCATTTACCATCCTCACCAGGAGTACCTCAGATTTGTGGTACAGGATTGCCATTACCAATTCCACAGGTTCCATGCCAGAATCTTTCAGTGGGACCTATTGGACAAATGGTCCGGATCGCATCTTCAGATGCATCGCTTAATAACCCTGTCTCCAAGAACCAGGGTGTCTCTACTGTGGTGGCTGCAGAGTGCCCATCTTCTAGAGGGCCGCAGGTTCGGCATACAGGACTGGGTCCGGGTGACCACGGATGCCAGCCTTCGAGGCTGGGGGGCAGTCACACGGGGAAGAAACTTCCAAGGACTATGGTCAAGTCAGGAGACTTCCCTTCACATAAATATTCTGGAACTAAGGGCCATTTACAATGCCCTAAGTCAGGCAAAATCCCTGCTCCTACACCAGCCGGTGCTGATCCAGTCAGACAACATCACGGCAGTCGCCCATGTAAATCGACAGGGCGGCACAAGAAGCAGGATGGCAATGGCAGAAGCCACAAGAATTCTCCGATGGGCGGAGAATCATGTACTAGCACTGTCAGCAGTGTTCATTCCGGGAGTGGACAACTGGGAAGCAGACTTCCTCAGCAGACACGACCTCCACCCGGGAGAGTGGGGACTTCATCCAGAAGTCTTCCAGATGCTGGTAAACCGTTGGGAAAAACCACAGGTGGACATGATGGCGTCCCGCCTCAACAAAAAGTTAAAAAGATATTGCGCCAGGTCAAGGGACCCTCAGGCGATAGCTGTGGACGCTCTAGTGACACCGTGGGTGTACCAGTCGGTTTATGTGTTCCCTCCTCTGCCTCTCATACCAAAGGTATTGAGAATAATAAGAAAGCGAGGAGTAAACACAATTCTCGTGGTTCCGGATTGGCCAAGACGAGCGTGGTACCCGGAACTTCAAGAGATGATCTCAGAGGACCCGTGGCCTCTGCCGCTCAGACAGGACCTGCTACAGCAGGGGCCCTGTCTGTTCCAAGACTTACCGCGGCTGCGTTTGACGGCATGGCGGTTGAACGCCGGATCCTGAAGGAAAAGGGTATTCCGGAAGAAGTCATTCCTACGCTTATTAAAGCCAGGAAAGATGTTACGGCAAATCATTATCACCGCATATGGCGGAAATATGTTGCATGGTGCGAGGCCAAAAAGGCCCCAACAGAGGAATTTCAACTAGGTCGATTTCTGCATTTCCTGCAAGCAGGAGTGGATATGGGCCTAAAACTAGGCTCCATTAAAGTACAGATCTCGGCTCTGTCGATTTTCTTCCAGAAAGAACTAGCTTCAGTACCTGAAGTTCAGACTTTTGTAAAGGGAGTGCTTCATATTCAGCCCCCTTTTGTGCCTCCTGTGGCACCTTGGGATCTCAATGTGGTGTTGAGTTTCCTAAAATCACATTGGTTTGAACCACTTAAAACCGTGGATCTCAAATATCTCACGTGGAAAGTGGTCATGTTATTGGCCTTGGCTTCGGCCAGGCGTGTGTCAGAATTGGCGGCTTTGTCGTGTAAAAGCCCTTATCTGATTTTCCATATGGATAGGGCAGAATTGAGGATTCGTCCCCAGTTTCTCCCTAAGGTGGTATCAGCTTTTCACTTGAACCAACCTATTGTAGTGCCTGCGGCTACTAGGGACTTGGAAGATTCCAAGTTACTGGACGTAGTCAGGGCCCTGAAAATTTATGTTTCCAGGACGGCTGGAGTCAGGAAAACTGACTCGCTTTTTATCCTGTATGCACCCAACAAAATAGGTGCTCCTGCTTCTAAGCAGACTGTTGCTCGCTGGATTTGTAGCACAATTCAGCTGGCGCATTCTGCGGCTGGTTTGCCGCATCCTAAATCAGTGAAAGCCCATTCCACGAGGAAGGTGGGCTCATCTTGGGCGGCTGCCCGAGGGGTCTCGGCTTTACAACTTTGCCGAGCTGCTACTTGGTCAGGGGCAAACACGTTTGCTAAATTCTACAAATTTGATACCCTGGCTGAGGAGGACCTTGAGTTCTCTCATTCGGTGCTGCAGAGTCATCCGCACTCTCCCGCCCGTTTGGGAGCTCTGGTATATTCCCCATGGTCCTTACGGAGTCCCCAGCATCCACTAGGACGTTAGAGAAAATAAGAATTTACTCACCGGTAAATCTATTTCTCGTAGTCCGTAGTGGATGCTGGGCGCCCATCCCAAGTGCGGATTGTCTGCAATACTTGTATATAGTTATTGCCTAACTAAAGGGTTATTGTTGAGCCATCTGTTGAGAGGCTCAGTTGTTATTCATACTGTTAACTGGGTAAAATATCACGAGTTATACGGTGTGATTGGTGTGGCTGGTATGAGTCTTACCCGGGATTCAAAATCCTTCCTTATTGTGTCAGCTCTTCCGGGCACAGTATCCTAACTGAGGCTTGGAGGAGGGTCATAGGGGGAGGAGCCAGTGCACACCAGTAGTCATAAATCTTTCTTTTAGTGTGCCCAGTCTCCTGCGGAGCCGTCTATTCCCCATGGTCCTTACGGAGTCCCCAGCATCCACTACGGACTACGAGAAATAGAATTACCGGTGAGTAAATTCTTATTATTTTAATGCAGGAGACCCCTTATATACAGGTAGCCCATCATCCTATATATACTGAGTACTGTAATGCAGGAGACCCCTTATATACAGGTAGCCCATCATCCTCTATATACTGTATATTGTAATGCAGGAGACCCCTTATATACAGGTAGCCCATCATCCTATATATACTGAGTACTGTTATGCAGGAGACCCCTTATATACAGGTAGCCCATCATCCTCTATATACTGTATACTGTAATGCAGGAGACGCCTTATATACAGGTAGCCATCATCCTCTATATACTGAGTATATGAAGGGGAGAGCAGAATGAAGGATGACACGGAGGCAGCGGGTAATGAGTATAGAGCAGAGGGTGATGCTGTATACAGTATGTATAATATATAATCATTGCCTGTACTGTACAGCACTCTGGAGAGCAGATCAGGGGTCTTAGAAAGTGGATCAGCGCCCTCCTGTCATGCTGGCCGGCTTCCCATGTTACACAGACCCTGCATAAAAATACTCCTCAATATCCTTTTCCCCAGATCCATCTCTACAAGTCCCGGAATGTCTGATTGTCACCAACACTAGAGCGGATATTACAGGACAAGAGCGGGAAAAGGTATTCCGTCTATGAACGCGCATCGCGTGATATGTACAAATGTATGTGTGTGTATGTATATATATATATATATATATATATATATATATATATATATATATATATATACAGTGTACACACCACACAGCTTTAAAGTTTGTGAACCCTTCAGATTTTTCTATATTTTTTTGCTGCAATTTGGTCTTTAAAACGACCTCAGATTTTCACACAAATGTAAATAAAGAGAAGAAAGTTCTCCAATATCATGTGTGAGTGGCAGAAGTATGTGACCCTTTAGGTGGGAGATAGTCACTAGATCGACATGGAAAAAGGGCGACATGCAGTTTTAAATTTCTGTTACGTCCTAGAGTACCATGGGGTATAGACAGGTCCACTAGGAGCCATGGGCACTTTAAGAATTTGATAGTGTGGCTGGCTCCTCCCTCTATGTCCCTCCTACCAGACTCAGTCTAGGAACTGTGCCCGAGGAGACGGACATACTTTGAGAGAAGGATATAAAAGGATAGGGGTGAGATTTGAACCAGCTCACACACATACAAGAGGAAAGCCAAGCTAACCAAACTTTAAATAGGAACAGCAACAGCTGAACCAACAACAATACTTAACCAAGTAACAGTGCACTGAGAATGAAGCACCGGGCGGGCGCCCAGTATCCTCTCATCTCAACAGCAACAAGACGGTTAAATTAGGATTAGACACCTCCTATAGAGTTAATGGTTCCGTTCCCCGCTGACAGGACACAGCTCCTGAGGGAACCATGCGCAAGCCCCACCACGGTGAGCGTACATTCCCGCAGCACGCCGCCGCCCCTAGCAGAGCCAGAAGTAAGAAGAGTGGTGAGTAGGCGTCTGGCGTCCTGGCTAGTGGGTCGTCGGCTGTAATGGCGGCATAAGGGTATGGAGCGCAGGCTGCGTCTCCAGGCTCAGGACAACATGCTGTGTGTGTTCCGTTGTGAGAGGCGAGCTGAGCCACTAAAAACAATACCCGCACTGGCAGTACAGCTTACAGCACACAAACACCTCAGCCAGTATCAAAAAAAGGGGAAGACCGCGCACCATTAAGGGGGCGGGCTTCACTATGAGTGGATTCAGCGGCTCACCTGCGCCATTTTACCTCTGCAGCTCACACTGACAAGACTGGCAGGGAAGCACAGCTCCTCCACAAGGACTCGAGATTTCCTCAGAGGTGCCAGGGGGTCATAGTGAGGGAGGTGGGGGGGTGTTAGAATACTAAGCTACTATTAAGGGTGCTTAGTCTGCAACCCAGCTAAGCTTGGCATTAGCTAGAAGGGTGCTGTGTGGCTGGCTCCATCATACTCTGTGTCTCCCTAGTAGGGCTCTGTGTGACTGGCTCCATCATACTCTGTGTCTCTCTAGAAGGGTGCTGTGTGGCTGGCTACATCATATTCTGTGTCCCTAGAAGGGCTCTGTGTGGCTGGCTCCATCATACTCTGTGTCTCCCTAGAAGGGCGCTGTGTGGCTGGCTCCATCATACTCTGTCTCTCCCTAGAAGGACGCTGTGTGGCTGGCTCCATCATACTCTGTCTCTCCCTAGAAGGATGCTGTGTGGCTGGCTCCATCATACTCTGTGTCTCCCTAGAAGGGCGCTGTGTGGCTGGCTACATCATATTCTGTGTCTCCCTAGAAGGGCTCTGTGTGGCTGGCTCCATCATACTCTGTGTCTCCCTAGAAGGGCTCTGTGTGACTGGCTCCATCATACTCTGTGTCTCCCTAGAAGGGCGCTGTGTGGCTGGCTCCATCATACTCTGTGTCTCCCTAGAAGGGCTCTGTGTGGCTGGCTCCATCATACTCTGTCTCTCCCTAGAAGGATGCTGTGTGGCTGGCTCCATCATACTCTGTGTCTCCCTAGAAGGGCTCTGTGTGGCTGGCTCCATCATACTCTGAGTCTCCCTAGAAGGGTGCTGTGTGGCTGGCTCCATCATACCCTGTGTCTCCCTAGAAGGGCGCTGTGTGGCTGGCTCCATCATACTCTGTGTCTCCCTAGAAGGGTGCTGTGTGGCTGGCTCTATCATACTCTGTCTCCCTAGAAGGGCGCTGTGTGACTGGCTCCATCATACTCTGTGTCTCCCTAGAAGGGCGCTGTGTGGCTGGCTCCATCATACTCTGTCTCTCCCTAGAAGGATGCTGTGTGGCTGGCTCCATCATACTCTGTGTCTCCCTAGAAGGGCGCTGTGTGGCTGGCTCTATCATACTCTGTCTCCCTAGAAGGGCGCTGTGTGACTGGCTCCATCATACTCTGTGTCTCCCTAGAAGGGCGCTGTGTGGCTGGCTCCATCATACTCTTTGTCTCCCTAGAAGGGGGCTGTGTGGCTGGCTCCATCATACCCTGTGCCTCCCTAGAAGGGGGCTGTGTGGTTGGCTCCATCATACCCTATGTCTCCCTAGAAGGACGCTGTGTGGCTGGCTCCATCATAGCCTGTGTCTCCCTAGAAGGGGGCTGTGTGGCTGGCTCCATCATACCCTATGTCTCCCTAGAAGGGGGCTGTGTGGCTGGCTCCATCATACCCTATGTCTCCCTAGAAGGACGCTCTGTGGCTGGCTCCATCATAGCCTGTGTCTCCCTAGAAGGGCACTGTGTGTCTGGCTCCATCATACCCTATGTCTCCCTAGAAGGGCGCTGTGTGGCTGGCTCCATCATACTCTGTGTCTCCCTAGAAGGGCTCTGTGTGGCTGGCTCCATCATTCTCTGTGTCTCCCTAGAAGGGCGCTGTGTGGCTGGCTCCATCATACTCTTTGTCTCCCTAGAAGGGGGCTGTGTGGCTGGCTCCATCATACCCTGTGCCTCCCTAGAAGGGGGCTGTGTGGCTGGCTCCATCATACTCCGAGTCTCCCTAGAAGGGTGCTGTGTGGCTGGCTCCATCATACCCTGTGTCTCCCTAGAAGGGCGCTGTGTGGCTGGCTCCATCATACCCTGTGTCTCCCTAGAAGGGGGCTGTGTGGCTGGCTCCATCATACCCTATGTCTCCCTAGAAAGGCGCTGTGTGGCTGGCTCCATCATACTCTGTGTCTCCCTAGAAGGGCGCTGTGTGGCTGGCTCCATCATACTCTTTGTCTCCCTAGAAGGGGGCTGTGTGGCTGGCTCCATCATACCCTGTGCCTCCCTAGAAGGGTGCTGTGTGGCTGGCTTCATCATACCCTGTGTCTCCCTAGAAGGGCGCTGTGTGGCTGGCTCCATCATACCCTGTGTCTCCCTAGAAGGGCGCTGTGTGGCTGGCTCCATCATACTCTGTGTCTCCCTAGAAGGGCGCTGTGTGGCTGGCTCCATCATACTCTTTGTCTCCCTAGAAGGGGGCTGTGTGGCTGGCTCCATCATACCCTGTGCCTCCCTAGAAGGGGGCTGTGTGGCTGGCTCCATCATACTCTGAGTCTCCCTAGAAGGGTGCTGTGTGGCTGGCTCCATCATACCCTGTGTCTCCCTAGAAGGGCGCTGTGTGGCTGGCTCCATCATAGCCTGTGTCTCCCTAGAAGTGGGCTGTGTGGCTTGCTCCATCATACCCTGTGTCTCCCTAGAAGGGGGCTGTGTGGCTGGTTCCATCATACTCTATGTCTCCCTAGAAGGGCGCTGTGTGGCTGGCTCCATCATACCCTATGTCTCCCTTGAAGGGCGCTGTGTGGCTGGTTCCACCATATTCTGTGTCTTCCTAGAAGGGCTCTATGTGGCTGGCTCCATCATACCCTATGTCTCCCTAGAAGGGCGCTGTGTGGCTGGCTCCATCATACTCTGTGTCTCCCTAGAAGGGCGCTGTGTGGCTGGCTCCATCATATTCTGTGTCTCCCTAGAAGGGCTCTGTGTGGCTTGCTCCATCATACTCTGTGTCTCCCTAGAAGGGCTCTGTGTGACTGGCTCTATCATACTCTGTGTCTCCCTAGAAGGGCTCTGTGTGACTGGCTCCATCATACTCTGTGTCTCCCTAGAAGGGCGCTGTGTGGCTGGCTCCATCATACTCTGTGTCTCCCTAGAAGGGCTCTGTGTGACTGGCTCCATCATACTCTGAGTCTCCCTAGAAGGGTGCTGTGTGGCTGGCTCCATCGTACTCTGTGTCTCCCTAGAAGGGCGCTGTGTGGCTGGCTCTATCATACTCTGTCTCCCTACGAAGGGCGCTGTGTGACTGGCTCCATCATACTCTGTGTCTCCCTAGAAGGGCGCTGTGTGGCTGGCTCCATCATACTCTTTGTCTCCCTAGAAGGGGGCTGTGTGGCTGGCTCCATCATACCCTGTGCCTCCCTAGAAGGGGGCTGTGTGGCTGGCTCCATCATACCCTATGTCTCCCTAGAAGGACGCTGTGTGGCTGGCTCCATCATAGCCTGTGTCTCCCTAGAAGGGGGCTGTGTGGCTGGCTCCATCATACCCTATGTCTCCCTAGAAGGGGGCTGTGTGGCTGGCTCCATCATACCCTATGTCTCCCTAGAAGGACGCTCTGTGGCTGGCTCCATCATAGCCTGTGTCTCCCTAGAAGGGGGCTGTGTGGCTGGCTCCATCATACCCTATGTCTCCCTAGAAGGGGGCTGTGTGGCTGGCTCCATCATACCCTATGTCTCCCTAGAAGGACGCTCTGTGGCTGGCTCCATCATAGCCTGTGTCTCCCTAGGAGGATTCTGTGTGGCTGGCTCCATCATACCCTGTGTCTCCCTAGAAGTGTGCTGTGTGGCTGGCTACATCATACTCTGTCTCCCCCTAGAAGGGCACTGTGTGTCTGGCTCCATCATACCCTATGTCTCCCTAGAAGGGTGCTGTGTGGCTGGCTCCATCATACTCTATGTCTCCCTAGAAGGGCGCTGTGTGGCTGGCTCCATCATACTCTGTGTCTCCCTAGAAGGGCTCTGTGTGGCTAGCTCCATCATACCGTGTGTCTCCCTAGAAGGGCGCTGTGTGGCTGGCTCCATCATACCCTATGTCTCCCTAGAAGGGCGCTGTGTGGCTGGCTCCATCATACTCTGTGTCTCCCTAGAAGGGCTCTGTGTGGCTGGCTCCATCATACCCTATGTCTCCCTAGAAGGACGCTGTGTGGCTGGCTCCATCATAGCCTGTGTCCCCCTAGAAGGGGGCTGTGTGGCTGGCTCCATCATACCCTATGTCTCCCTAGAAGGACACTGTGTGGCTGGCTCCATTATACCCTATGTCTCCCTAGAAGGACACTGTGTGGCTGGCTCCATTATACCCTATGTCTCCCTAGAAGGACGCTGTGTGGCTGGCTCCATCATAGCCTTTGTCTCCCTAGAAGGGCTCTGTCTGCCTTGCTCCATCATACCCTGTGTCTCCCTAGAAGGGGGCTTTGTGGCTGGCTCCATCATACCCTATGTCTCCCTAGAAGGGCGCTGCGTTGCTGACTCCATCATAGCCTGTGTCTCCCTAGAAGGGCGCTGTGTGGCTGGCTCCATCATACCCTGTGTCTCCCTAGAAGTGGGCTGTGTGGCTGGCTCCATCATACCCT
Source organism: Pseudophryne corroboree (assembly GCF_028390025.1). Taxonomy (NCBI): domain Eukaryota; kingdom Metazoa; phylum Chordata; class Amphibia; order Anura; family Myobatrachidae; genus Pseudophryne; species Pseudophryne corroboree. The sequence continues at coordinate 157,164 of NW_026970126.1, read as the reverse complement.
GTGTCTCCCTAGAAGGGGGCTGTGTGGCTGGTTCCATCATACTCTATGTCTCCCTAGAAGGGCGCTGTGTGGCTGGCTCCATCATACCCTATGTCTCCCTTGAAGGGCGCTGTGTGGCTGGTTCCACCATATTCTGTGTCTTCCTAGAAGGGCTCTATGTGGCTGGCTCCATCATACCCTATGTCTCCCTAGAAGGGTGCTGTGTGACTGGCTCCATCATACTCTGTGTCTCCCTAGGAGGACTCTGTGTGGCTGGCTCCATCATACCCTATGTCTCCCTAGAAGGGCGCTGTGTGGCTGGCTCCATCATACCCTATGTCTCCCTAGAAGGGCGCTGTGTGGCTGGCTCCATCATACTCTGTGTCTCCATAGAAGGGCTCTGTGTTGCTGGCTCCATCATACTCTGTGTCTCCCTAGAAGGGCTCTGTGTGGCTGGCTCCATCATACTCTGTGTCTCCCTAGAAGATCGCTGTGTGGCTGGCTCCATCATACTCTGTCTCTCCCTAGAAGGATGCTGTGTGGCTGGCTCCATCATACTCTGTGTCTCCCTAGAAGGGCGCTGTGTGGCTGGCTCTATCATACTCTGTCTCCCTAGAAGGGCGCTGTGTGACTGGCTCCATCATACTCTGTGTCTCCCTAGAAGGGCGCTGTGTGGCTGGCTCCATCATACCCTGCGTCTCCCTAGAAGGGATCTGTGTGACTGGCTCCATCATACTCTGTGTCTCCCTAAAAGGGCGCTGTGTGGCTGGCTCCATCATACTCTTTGTCTCCCTAGAAGGGGGCTGTGTGGCTGGCTCCATCATACCCTGTGCCTCCCTAGAAGGGGGCTGTGTGGCTGGCTCCATCATACCCTATGTCTCCCTAGAAGGACGCTGTGTGGCTGGCTCCATCATAGCCTGTGTCTCCCTAGAAGGGGGCTGTGTGGCTGGCTCCATCATACCCTATGTCTCCCTAGAAGGGCGCTGTGTGGCTGGCTCCATCATACTCTGTGTCTCCCTAGAAGGGTGCTGTGTGGCTGGTTCCATCATACTCTGTGTCTCCCTAGGAGGATTCTGTGTGGCTGGCTCCATCATACCCTGTGTCTCCCTAGAAGTGCGCTGTGTGGCTGGCTACATCATACTCTGTGTCTCCCTAGGAGGATTCTGTGTGGCTGGCTCCATCATACCCTGTGTCTCCCTATAAGTGCGCTGTGTGGCTGGCTACATCATACTCTGTCTCCCCCTAGAAGGGCACTGTGTGTCTGGCACCATCATACCCTATGTCTCCCTAGAAGGGTGCTGTGTGGCTGGCTCCATCATACTCTGTGTCTCCCTAGGAGGACTCTGTGTGGCTGGCTCCATCATACTCTGTGTCTCCCCAGAAGGGTGATGTGTGGCTGGCTCCATCATAGCCTGTGTCTCCCTAGAAGGGCTCTGTGTGGCTAGCTCCATCATACCGTGTGTCTCCCTAGAAGGGTGCTGTGTGGCTGTCTCCATCATACCCTGTGTCTCCCTAGAAGGGCTCTGTGTGGCTGGCTCCATCATACCCTATGTCTCCCTAGAAGGACGCTGTGTGGCTGGCTCCATCATAGCCTGTGTCTCCCTAGAAGGGGGCTGTGTGGCTGGCTCCATCATACCCTATGTCTCCCTAGAAGGGGGCTGTGTGGCTGGCTCCATCATACCCTATGTCTCCCTAGAAGGACACTGTGTGGCTGGCTCCATCATACCCTATGTCTCCCTAGAAGGACGCTGTGTGGCTGGCTCCATCATAGCCTGTGTCTCCCTAGAAGGCCGCTGTGTGGCTTGCTCCATCATACCCTGTGTCTCCCTAGAAGGGGGCTGTGTGGCTGGCTCCATCATACCCTATGTCTCCCTAGAAGGGCGCTGCGTGGCTGGCTCCATCATAGCCTGTGTCTCCCTAGAAGGGCGCTGTGTGGCTGGCTCCATCATACCCTGTGTCTCCCTAGAAGGGGGCTGTGTGGCTGGTTCCATCACTCCCCTTTGTCTCCCTTGAAGGGCGCTGTGTGGCTGGCTCCATCATACCCTGTGTCTCCCTAGAAGTGGGCTGTGTGGCTGGCTCCATCATACCCTGTGTCTCCCTAAAAGGGCGCTGTGTGGCTGGCTCCATCATACCCTATGTCTCCCTAGAAGGGCTCTGTGTGGCTGGCTCCACCATATTCTGTGTCTTCCTAGAAAGGCTCTATGTGGCTGGCTCCTTCATACCCTATGTCTCCCTAGAAGGGTGCTGTGTGACTGGCTCCATCATACTCTGTGTCTCCCTAGGAGGACTCTGTGTGGCTGGCTCCATCATACCCTATGTCTCCCTAGAAGGGCGCTGTGTGGCTGGCTCCATCATACCCTATGTCTCCCTAGAAGGGGGCTGTGTGGCTGGCTCCTTTATACCCTATGTCTCCCTAGAAGGACACTGTGTGGCTGGCTCCATCATAGCCTGTGTCTCCCTAGAAGGGCGCTGTGTGGCTTGCTCCATCATACCCTGTGTCTCTCTAGAAGGGGGCTGTGTGGCTGGCTCCATCATACCCTATGTCTCCCTAGAAGGGCGCTGCGTGGCTGACTCCATCATAGCCTGTGTCTCCCTAGAAGGGCGCTGTGTGGCTGGCTCCATCATACCCTGTGTCTCCCTAGAAGTGGGCTGTGTGGCTGGCTCCATCATACCCTTTGTCTCCCTAGAAGGGGGCTGTGTGGCTGGTTCCATCATACTCTATGTCTCCCTAGAAGGGCGCTGTGTGGCTGGCTCCATAATACTCTATGTCTCCCTAGAAGGGCGCTGTGTGGCTGGCTCCATCATACCCTATGTCTACCTAGAAGGGCTCTGTGTGGCTGGCTCCACCATATTCTGTGTCTTCCTAGAAGGGCTCTATGTGGCTGGCTCCATCATACCCTATGTCTCCCTAGAAGGGTGCTGTGTGACTGGCTCCATAATACTCTGTGTCTCCCTAGGAGGACTCTGTGTGGCTGGCTTCATCATACCCTATGTCTCCCTAGAAGGGCGCTGTGTGGCTGGCTCCATCATACCCTATGTCTCCCTAGAAGGGCGCTGTGTGGCTGGCTTCATCATACTCTGTGTCTCCCTAGAAGGGTGCTGTGTGGCTGGTTCCATCATACTCTGTGTCTACCTAGAAGGGCGCTGTGTGGCTGGCTCCATCATACTCTGTGTCTCCCTAGAAGGGCGCTGTGTGGCTGGCTCCATCATACTCTGTGTCTCACTAGAAGGGCGCTGTGTGGCTGGCTCCATCATACTCTGTGTCTCCCTAGAAGGGCGCTGTGGCTGGCTCCATCATACTCTGTGTCTGCCTAGAAGGGCGCTGTGTGGCTGGCTCCATCATACTCTGTGTCTCCCTAGAAGGGCGCTGTGTGGCTGGCTCCATCATACTCTGTGTCTCCCTAGAAGGCTGCTGTGTGGCTGGCTCCATCATACTCTGTGTCTCCCTAGAAGGGCGCTGTGTGGCTGGCTCCATCATACTCTGTGTCTCCCTAGAAGGGCGCTGTGTGGCTGGCTCCATCATACTCTGTATCTCTCTTTAAGGCTGGCTGTATCTCTCTAGTGTGGCTGGCTCCATCATACTCTGTGTCTCCCTAGAAGGGCTCTGTGTGACTGGCTCCATCATACTCTGTGTCTCCCTAGAAGGGCGCTGTGTGGCTGGCTCCATCATACTCTGTGTCTCCCTAGAAGGGCGCTGTGTGGCTGGCTCCATTATACCCTGTGTCTCCCTAGAAGGGATCTGTGTGACTGGCTCCATCATACTCTGTGTCTCCCTAGAAGGGCTCTGTGTGACTGGCTCCATCATACTCTGTGTCTCCCTAGAAGGGCGCTGTGTGGCTGGCTCCATCATACTCTGTGTCTCCCTAGAAGGGCGCTGTGTGGCTGGCTCCATTATACCCTGTGTCTCCCTAGAAGGGATCTGTGTGACTGGCTCCATCATACTCTGTGTCTCCCTAGAAGGGCTCTGTGTGACTGGCTCCATCATACTCTGTGTCTCCCTAGAAGGGCGCTGTGTGGCTGGCTCCATCATACTCTGTGTCTCCCTAGAAGGGCGCTGTGTGGCTGGCTCCATCATACTCTGTGTCTCCCTAGAAGGGCGCTGTGTGGCTGGCTCCATTATACCCTGTGTCTCCCTAGAAGGGATCTGTGTGACTGGCTCCATCATACTCTGTATCTTCCTAGAAGGGATCTGTGTGACTGGCTCCATCATACTCTGTATCTCCCTAGAAGGGTGCTGTGTGACTGGCTCCATCATACTCTGTGTCTCCCTAGAAGGGTGCTGTGTGACTTGCTCCATCATACTCTGTGTCTCCCTAGAAGGGCTCTGTGTGACTGGCTCCATCATACTCTATGTCTCCCTAGAAGGGCTCTGTGTGACTGGCTCCATCATACTCTGTGTCTCCCTAGAAGGGCTCTGTGTGGCTGGCTCCATCATACCCTATGTCTCCCTTGAAGGGCGCTGTGTGGCTGGTTCCATCATACTCTGTCTCCCTAGAAGGGCTCTGTGTGGCTGGCTCCACCATATTCTGTGTCTTCCTAGAAGAGCTCTATGTGGCTGGCTCCATCATACCCTATGTCTCCCTAGAAGGGTGCTGTGTGACTGGCTCCATCATACTCTGTGTCTCCCTAGGAGGACTCTGTGTGGCTGGCTCCATCATACCCTATGTCTCCCTAGAAGGGCGCTGTGTGGCTGGCTCCATCATACCCTATGTCTCCCTAGAAGGGGGCTGTGTGGCTTGCTCCATTATACCCTATGTCTACCTAGAAGGACACTGTGTGGCTGGCTCCATCATACCCTATGTCTCCCTAGAAGGACGCTGTGTGGCTGGCTCCATCATAGCCTGTGTCTCCCTAGAAGGGCGCTGTGTGGCTTGCTCCATCATACCCTGTGTCTCCCTAGAAGAGGGCTGTGTGGCTGGCTCCATCATACCCTATGTCTCCCTAGAAGGGCGCTGCGTGGCTGACTCCATCATAGCCTGTGTCTCCCTAGAAGGGTGCTGTGTTGCTGGCTCCATCATACCCTGTGTCTCCCTAGAAGTGGGCTGTGTGGCTGGCTCCATCATACCCTGTGTCTCCCTAGAAGGGCGCTGTGTGGCTGGCTCCATCATACCCTATGTCTCCCTTGAAGGGCGCTGTGCGGCTGGTTCCATCATACTCTGTCTCCCTAGAAGGGCTCTGTGTGGCTGGCTCCACCATATTCTGTGTCTTCCTAGAAGGGCTCTATGTGGCTGGCTCCATCATACCCTATGTCTACCTAGAAGGGTGCTGTATGACTGGCTCCATCATACTCTGTGTCTCCCTAGGAGGACTCTGTGTGGCTGGCTCCATCATATCCTATGTCTCCCTAGAAGGGCGCTGTGTGGCCGGCTCCATCATACCCTATGTCTCCCTAGAAGGGCGCTGTGTGGCTGGCTCCATCATACCCTATGTCTCCCTTGAAGGGCGCTGTGTGGCTGGTTCCATCATACTCTGTGTCTCCCTAGAAGGGCGCTGTGTGACTTGCTCCATCATACTCTGTCTCCCCCTAGAAGGGCGCTGTGTGTCTGGCTCCATCATACCCTATGTCTCCCTAGAAGGGCGCTGTGTGGCTGGCTCCATCATACTCTGTGTCTCCCTAGAAGGGCTCTGTGTGGCTGGCTTCATCATACTCTGTGTCTCCCTAGAAGGTCGCTGTGTGGCTGGCTTCATCATACTCTGTGTCTCCCTAGAAGGGCGCTGTGTGGTTAGCTCCATCATACTCTGTCTCCCCCTAGAAGGGCGCTGTGTGGCTGGCTCCACCATATTCTGTGTCTTCCTAGAAGGGCTCTATGTGGCTGGCTCCATCATACCCTATGTCTCCCTAGAAGGGTGCTGTGTGACTGGCTCCATCATACTCTGTGTCTCCCTAGGAGGACTCTGTGTGGCTGGCTCCATCATACCCTATGTCTCCCTAGAAGGGCGCTGTGTGGCTGGCTCCATCATACCCTATGTCTCCCTAGAAGGGCGCTGTGTGGCTGGCTCCATCATACTCTGTCTCCCTAGAAGGGCTCTGTGTGGCTGGCTTCATCATACTCTGTGTCTCCCTAGGAGGACTCTGTGTGGCTGGCTCCATCATACCCTATGTCTCCCTAGAATGTCGCTGTGTGGCTGGCTTCATCATACTCTGTGTCTCCCTAGAAGGGTGCTGTGTGGCTGGCTCCATCATACTCTGTCTCCCCCTAGAAGTGCGCTGTGTGGCTGGCTCCATCATTCTCTGTGTCTCACTAGAAGGGCGCTGTGTGGCTGGCTCCATCATAGCCTGTGTCTCCCTAGAAGGGCGCTGTGTGGCTGGCTCCATCATACTCTGTCTCCCCCTAGAAGGGCGCTGTGTGGCTGGCTCCATCATACTCTGTGTCTCACTAGAAGGGCGCTGTGTGGCTGGCTCCATCATAGCCTGTGTCTCCCTAGAAGGGGGCTGTGTGGCTGGTTCCATCATACCCTATGTCTCCCTTGAAGGGCGCTGTGTGGCTGGCTCCATCATACCCTGTGTCTCCCTAGAAGTGGGCTGTGTGGCTGGCTCCATCATACCCTGTGTCTCCCTAGAAGGGCGCTGTGTGGCTGGCTCCATCATACCCTATGTCTCCCTTGAAGGGCGCTGTGTGGCTGGTTCCATCATACTCTGTCTCCCTAGAAGGGCTCTGTGTGGCTGGCTCCACCATATTCTGTGTCTTCCTAGAAGGGCTCTATGTGGCTGGCTCCATCATACACTATGTCTCCCTAGAAGGGCGCTGTGTGGCTGGCTCCATCATACCCTATGTCTCCCTAGAAGGGGGCTGTGTGGCTGGCTCCTGACAATGCTAAATTCCTTTGTCGTATAAACAACCCTTTATGAAGCTAAGAACACTGTACGCTGTTTACTTAAGAAGTACCGTAATGGTACGCTATCTGCGTAGCGATCGCTCAGCCGTAGGCGAGACGCTCAAGCGTCACGTTCGCTCACGGCCCAGTGATCACAGGACACGTTATTGGTTATGTCTAGGGGAATGATTCGCTGTAGCGTAGCATACGCTCGAGACCACGAGGAGGTCACCAGCGATGCAGACGCTTACAACACTATACCTTTATGTTAAAACCTTATACCAATGAAATACACTGAATACCTTAATGTGAGTACAGGGTGTAAGTGCAACCTTGTGTAACCTGACTATCTACAAAGCTGCTTGAGCGTCACCGACGCTCAAGTGAACACTTATCACTATAGAAAATACACAGATACTGGTTTAGGTTCCAAGGCCTATTAACTGTATTATGTCTAATATACTTGTAAAAGGGGATAACAGTACATATGATACACTACAATATAACAGAGACTTCCTAACCACAGATCTAAACAATAAATACAAAAAGACAATACTATACTAACCTGAATGCTATACAATACAATGCTATAATACTATGAGAGATATAAGAGTAAAGAAGAGAGAGAGAGATGGAGAGAGAGAGAGAGGAATTGGCTCACAGAAAGACAATGATTACGGAGAGAAACTTACGCACAAAGGGTAACGATCGCAAGCGCCTCTGGACAGCCAGCTTCCCGATTATCAGCAATGATAACAGTTTGAAGAGAAGTAAAGGCTGGATGTCACAGGCCCGTCTTTTATGCTACTCACACAATGCAATCTATTGGTCCCTACAGTCTCACTGTCCATTGGACGCAGGAACTCGGCTTCGCATTATAACAAAGGTCACAAGTTGATTCATATCAGTGGCCCTGGTTATGCAAAACAATGGGTGATAACTAACACATTCCTGTCTTCTGGAGGGGGTATTGTTTGGCGAATACAAAACAGAATCCTGTCTGGGTTCTGTTCTATATTCATGATGTCCACTTTCAGTTGAGACAATGACATCTCAGCCCTCATTCTCCTGTATACAAATCCAGCCCCATTTGTAAACACAGGTGTTGACCCTCCTCATTGAGTCTCAAAAGCTCAGTGTAATTAAAGACTATTGTACTCCGTCTGCGGGAAAGATACTGATTTGGAGTACAATTGATCTTCAATTACTATTCCTGTGTTTACCTTATGCATGTGTAGATATGAGGCCCTCTTAACATGCAAACTATTGTTTGGGGGATCTCTGAGGTCAAAGAGACATTTGAGACCTACTGATGCCTGTCTCCAACTGTTCAGATGCATGACTAAGTAAGGACAAATAATAATAAATAAATGGACATAACTTCTTATGTCCATAACTATTCGCACGAGCAATTAATCTGCTCCAAACCAACACCGGAATATTGCTATTTAAATACTCTTCCGATAGGTACCAAACACCACTGTCTGACTCCTGTTAGACCCTTCGCACAATACAAAGAGGGATTCCTCCATTCAGGGACATTCTATATTAACCAAACTTTCAGAATCTATCAAAGGGACCATAATCTATAAACTACATTAATTGTGAAAATATGTAACGAATGAGTCGCACGCTACGACTACGTAAACTCTACCGTAAATACGCATACCGCGCCTGTGAGTGCACGCTATTGCGGGTATGCGCCTCCACGGGAGAGCGCACGCACGCGCAGCGCGGACCAGTGTGCGGTGCAAATATGGCAACGTGCATAGAGACATTTTTCTGACTTCGACACTCCATTATACCCTATGTCTCCCTAGAAGGACACTGTGTGGCTGGCTCCATCATAGCCTGTGTCTTTCTAGAAGGGGGCTGTGTGGCTGGCTCCATCATACCCTATGTCTCCCTAGAAGGGCGCTGCGTGGCTGACTCCATCATAGCCTGTGTCTCCCTAGAAGGGCGCTGTGTGGCTGGCTCCATCATACCCTGTGTCTCCCTAGAAGTGGGCTGTGTGGCTGGCTCCATCATACCCTGTGTCTCCCTAGAAGGGGGCTGTGTGGCTGGTTCCATCATACTCTATGTCTCCCTAGAAGGGCGCTGTGTGGCTGGCTCCATCATACCCTATGTCTCCCTAGAAGTGGGCTGTGTGGCTGGCTCCATCATACCCTGTGTCTCCCTAGAAGGGCGCTGTGTGGCTGGCTCCATCATACTCTATGTCTCCCTAGAAGGGCGCTGTGTGGCTGGCTCCATCATACCCTATGTCTCCCTTGAAGGGCGCTGTGTGGCTGGTTCCATCATACTTTGTCTCCCTAGAAGGGCTCTGTGTGGCTGGCTCCACCATATTCTGTGTCTTCCTAGAAGGGCTCTATGTGGCTGGCTCCATCATACCCTATGTCTCCCTAGAAGGGCGCTGTGTGGCTGGCTCCATCATACCCTATGTCTCCCTAGAAGGGTGCTGTGTGGCTGGCTTCATCATTCTCTGTGTCTCCCTAGAAGGGCTCTGTGTGGCTGGCTTCATCATACTCTGTGTCTCCCTAGAAGATCGCTGTGTGGCTGGCTTCATCATACTCTGTGTCTCCCTAGAAGGACGCTGTGTGGCTGGCTCCATCATACCCTAAGTCTCCCTAGAAGGGCGCTGTGTGGCTGGCTCCATCATACCCTATGTCTCCCTAGAAGGGCGCTGTGTGGCTGGCTCCATCATACCCTATGTCTCCCTTGAAGGGCGCTGTGTGGCTGGCTTCATCATACTCTGTGTCTCCCTAGAAGGTCGCTGTGTGGCTGGCTTCATCATACTCTGTGTCTCCCTAGAAGGGCGCTGTGTGGCTGGCTCCATCATACTCTGTCTTCCCCTAGAAGGGCGCTGTGTGGCTGGCTCCATCATACCCTATGTCTCCCTAGAAGGGCGCTGTGTGGCTGGCTCCATCATACCCTATGTCTCCCTAGAAGGGCGCTGTGTGGCTGGCTTCATCATACTCTGTATCTCCCTAGAAGGGCTCTGTGTGGCTGGCTTCATCATACTCTGTGTCTCCCTAGAAGGGCTCTGTGTGGCTGGCTTCATCATACTCTGTGTCTCCCTAGAAGGGCGCTGTGTGGCTGGCTCCATCATACTCTGTGTCTCCCTAGAAGGGCGCTGTGTGGCTGGCTCCATCATACTCTGTGTCTCCCTAGAAGGGCGCTGTGTGGCTGGCTCCATCATACTCTGTGTCTCCCTAGAAGGGCGCTGTGTGGCTGGCTCCATCATACTCTGTGTCTCCCTAGAAGGGTGCTGTGTGGCTGACTCCATCATACTCTGTGTCTCCCTAGAAGGGTGCTGTGTGGCTGGCTCCATCATACTCTGTGTCTCCCTAGAAGGGTGCTGTGTGACTGGCTCCATCATACTCTGTATCTCCCTAGAAGGGTGCTGTGTGACTGGCTCCATCATACTCTGTGTCTCCCTAGAAGGGTGCTGTGTGACTGGCTCCATCATACTCTGTGTCTCCCTAGAAGGGCTCTGTGTGACTGGCTCCATCATACTCTGTGTCTCCCTAGAAGGGCTCTGTGTGACTGGCTCCATCATACTCTGTCTCCCCCTAGAAGGGCGCTGTGTGGCTGGCTCCATCATACCCTATGTCTCCCTAGAAGGGCGCTGTGTGGCTGGCTCCATCATACCCTATGTCTCCCTAGAAGGGCGCTGTGTGGCTGGCTTCATCATACTCTGTGTCTCCCTAGAAGGGCTCTGTGTGGCTGGCTTCATCATACTCTGTGTCTCCCTAGAAGGTCGCTGTGTGGCTGGCTTCATCATACTCTGTGTCTCCCTAGAAGGGCTCTGTGTGGCTGGCTCCATCATACTCTGTGTCTCCTTAGAAGGGCTCTGTGTGGCTGGCTCCATCATACTCTGTGTCTCCCTAGAAGGGCGCTGTGTGGCTGGCTCCATCATACTCTGTGTCTCCCTAGAAGGGCGCTGTGTGGCTGGCTCCATCATACCCTATGTCTCCCTTGAAGGGCGCTGTGTGGCTGGTTCCATCATACTCTGTCTCCCTAGAAGGGCTCTGTGTGGCTGGCTCCACCATATTCTGTGTCTTCCTAGAAGGGCTCTATGTGGCTGGCTCCATCATACCCTATGTCTCCCTAGAAGGGTGCTGTGTGACTGGCTCCATCATACTCTGTGTCTCCCTAGGAGGACTCTGTGTGGCTGGCTCCATCATACCCTATGTCTCCCTAGAAGGGCGCTGTGTGGCTGGCTCCATCATACTCTGTGTCTCCCTAGAAGGGCTCTGTGTGGCTGGCTTCATCATACTCTGTGTCTCCCTAGAAGGTCGCTGTGTGGCTGGCTTCATCATACTCTGTGTCTCCCTAGAAGGGCGCTGTGTGGCTGGCTCCATAATACTCTGTCTCCCCCTAGAAGGGCGCTGTGTGGCTGGCTCCATCATACCCTATGTCTCTCTAGAAGGGCGCTGTGTGGCTGGCTCCATCATACCCTATGTCTCCCTAGAAGGGCGCTGTGTGGCTGGCTTCATCATACTCTGTGTCTCCCTAGAAGGGCTCTGTGTGGCTGGCTTCATCATACTCTGTGTCTCCCTAGAAGTTCGCTGTGAGGCTGGCTTCATCATACTCTGTGTCTCCCTAGAAGGGCGCTGTGTGGCTGGCTCCATCATACTCTGTCTCCCCCTAGAAGGGCGCTGTGTGGCTGGCTCCACCATATTCTGTGTCTTCCTAGAAGGGCTCTATGTGGCTGGCTCCATCATACCCTATGTCTCCCTAGAAGGGTGCTGTGTGACTGGCTCCATCATACTCTGTGTCTCCCTAGGAGGACTCTGTGTGGCTGGCTCCATCATACCCTATGTCTCCCTAGAAGGGCGCTGTGTGGCTGGCTCCATCATACCCTATGTCTCCCTAGAAGGGCGCTGTGTGGCTGGCTCCATCATACTCTGTCTCCCTAGAAGGGCTCTGTGTGGCTGGCTTCATCATACTCTGTGTCTCCCTAGAAGGTCGCTGTGTGGCTGGCTTCATCATACTCTGTGTCTCCCTAGAAGGGCGCTGTGTGGCTGGCTCCATCATACTCTGTGTCTCCCTAGAAGGGCGCTGTGGCTGGCTCCATCATACTCTGTGTCTGCCTAGATGGGCGCTGTGTGGCTGGCTCCATCATACTCTGTATCTCCCTAGAAGGGGGCTGTGTGGCTGGTTCCATCATACTCTGTGTCTCCCTAGAAGGGGGCTGTGTGGCTGGCTCCATCATACTCTGTGTCTCCCTAGAAGGGGGCTGTGTGGCTGGCTCCATCATACTCTGTATCTCCCTAGAAGGGGGCTGTGTGGCTGGCTCCATCATACCCTATGTCTCCCTAGAAGGGCGCTGTGTGGCTGGCTCCATCATACTCTGTGTCTCCCTAGAAGGGCTCTGTGTGGGTCACTTGTGCGTAACCCTTTCCTCTATGTGTGGGAGTGATTTCACATTTACGATGTCATAGGAGTGTGTTTCATGCACAGCAGAGTGTTTTTCTTCCCCAGGGGATCAGGATAGAACACATTCCCAGGCTAGTGGATCTGAACCAGTATGGTTGGATTCACTAAAAGGGATGATCTCGAATATTTCTAATAAATTATCCCAGAATGATAAAGAGACGCAATACTTAATACAGTCTGTGGATGACCTGATGAATAGAGATTCAAGCACCACACCAGCGCTTCAGACCATTTGTCCACAAAAGCGTACACTGGCCCAAATCCTGCGGGCTGACACTGATGATGACGTGTCAGACGCAGAGGAGGGTGAGGTAGACTCAGTGGTTGGGGGAGATGCAGCTCTGTCACTGGGGGTATAAGCTCTGATTGATGCTATTAGAGACGTCCTGCAAATTCCTGATAGGGATGAAGAGTTTTATTTTAATGTAAAAAATAAATCATCTGCTACTTTTCCTGCATCAAAAGAGTTGCTCTTTCTGTTTGAAGAAACTTGGGTTACTCCTGATAAGAAGTTTCAGGTCCCTAAGAGATTACTCATGTCCATCCCTTTTCCTCGGGATGATAGGAAAAAATGGGAAAACTCACCGATTGTGGACGCATCGGTATCTACTGTAGATTGTCACGTAAGATAATCTTACTTCCCGGGTGCAGCCTCCTTAACCACTTAACTGGCATGGTCAGATTTCATGCAGCTACGCCGTCCCACCCAGTCCCCCCATTTTTGACGAGGAGATCCGTTCTTCAGATGTGCATAATATAATGTTTTTAAATATTTAAAAAAAAAATACTTTTTCAACTTTATTAAACAAAATACATTTTACAAAACAATGTTGTTAACGCTTTTGAAGGGAAAAATCGTCAGTTAAGTGGTTTTAAAGGACATGGCTGACCGCAAGATTGAGACCACTCTCAAATCCCTGTACACAGCTGCTGGGGTGGCCCAGAGGCCCACTATAGCTTGTTCATGGATCACTAGGGCCATTGCTAATTGGTCAGGTAATCTGATTGACGGGTTAGATTCCTTATCCAGGGGGGAGATTGTTTTACTCCTACAGCATATACAGGACTCTGCAAATTTTATGGTGGAGGCCATAAAAGAAATTGGCTTGCTCAACGCACGCACCATGGCCATGGCAGTGTCAGCACGCAGGGGCTTGTGGCTACGCCAGTGGACTGCGTATGCGGATTCCAGGAAAGGCGTGGAAAGCCTACCATTCACAGGTGAGGCCCTATTTGGAGATGAACTGGATACGTGTATATCCAAGGCTACGGCGGGTAAGTCTACATACCTTCCTTCCGCAGTTCCCCCCAGCTAGGAAGACCTACTTTGCTCCAACTCTGTAGTCCTTTCGGACAGCCAAGTTTAAAAATAAAACCAAAGGTTCTTATATGGCCTTCAAAGGCAATAGAGGTAAACCCAGTAAACAAGCAACTGCAGGTTCACAGGAACAGAACCCCGGTTCTGCTTCCTCAAAGCCTTCAGCATGACGGTGGACCACACTGCCTGGAAGACAGGCAGGTGGGTGCCCGATTAAAATATTTCAGTCACATATGGGCAACATCATGCCAGGATCCCTGGGGTCAAAGATCTCATTGCCCAGGACTACAGACTGGAGTTTCAGGAACTCCCACCTCATAGATTATTCAAATCAGGCTTACCAGCTTCTCCAGAAGCAAGTTTGACCTTACAGGCAGCAATTCAAAAACTGGTACAGACTCAGGTCATTGTTCCAGTTCCACCTCAGCTGCAAATCAAGGGTTATTTCTCTGACGTCCTAGTGGATGCTGGGGACTCCGTAAGGACCATGGGGAATAGACGGGCTCCGCAGGAGACTGGGCACTCTAAAGAAAGATTTAGGACTATCTGGTGTGCACTGGCTCCTCCCCCTATGACCCTCCTCCAAGCCTCAGTTAGATTTCTGTGCCCGGCTAAGCTGGATGCACACTAGGGGCTCTCCTGAGCTCCTAGGAAGAAAGTGTTTGTTAGGTTTTTTATTTTCAGTGAGACCTGCTGGCAACAGGCTCACTGCATCGAGGGACTAAGGGGAGAAGAAGCGAACCTACCTAAGTGGTGGTAGCTTGGGCTTCTTAGGCTACTGGACACCATTAGCTCCAGAGGGATCGAACACAGGACCCGACCTCGTCGTCCGTTCCCGGAGCCGCACCGCCGTCCCCCTTACAGAGCCAGAAGCAAGAAGGTGGTCCGGAAAATCGGCGGCTGAAGACTTCTGTCTTCTCCAAGGTAGCGCACAGCACTGCAGCTGTGCGCCATTGCTCCTCATGCACACCACACACTGCGGTCACTGATGGGTGCAGGGCGCTGGGGGGGGGGCGCCCTGAGCAGCAATACTGACACCTTGGCTGGCAAAACTAACACCATATATAGCCCCAGAGGCTATATAGGTGCTTTTTAACCCCTGCCAGAATCCATAAAAATGCGGGAGAAAGTCCGCGAAAAAGGGGCGGAGCTATCTCCTTCAGCACACTGGCGCCATTTTTCCCTCACAGCTCCGTTGGAGGGAAGCTCCCTGGCTCTCCCCTGCAGTCAATACTACAGAAAGGGTTAAAAAGAGAGGGGGGGCACAATATAGGCGCAGTATACAATATATATAGGCAGCTATAAGGGAAAACACTCTTATATGTGATATCCCTGTGATATATAGCGCCCTGGTGTGTGCTGGCATACTCTCCCTCTGTCTCCCCAAAGGGCTTTGTGGGGTCCTGTCCTCTGTTAGAGCATTCCCTGTGTGTGTGCTGTGTGTCGGTACGGCTGTGTCGACATGTATGAGGAGGATAATGATGTGGAGGCGGAGCGAATGCCTGTAAATGTGATGTCACCCCCTGCGGGATCGACACCGGTGTGGTTGGACTTATGGAAGGATTACGTGAAAGTGTCAACTCCTTACACAAAAGGTCGACGACACAGAACAGCCGGCTACTCAGCTTGTGCCTGTTCCAGCGTCTCAAATGTCATGGGAGGCTCTAAAAACGCCCGCTACCTCAGATGGCAGAAACAGATGTCGACACGGATACCGACTCCAGTGTCGACG
The DNA here is from genome assembly GCF_028390025.1 of Pseudophryne corroboree. Lineage (NCBI taxonomy): Eukaryota > Metazoa > Chordata > Amphibia > Anura > Myobatrachidae > Pseudophryne > Pseudophryne corroboree. Next base: position 141,880 of record NW_026970126.1, on the reverse strand, counting down.
ACGATGAGACTAGTGTACCCTCCAAATAGGTCCACCCGTTACATGATTGAGGCAATAAAAAATGTATTACACATTTATGATAATACCCCAGGTACCACATAAAAGGGTATTATGTTTGGTGAGAGAAAACTACCAGTAGTTTTTCCTGCATCTGAGAAAATAAAATGAGGTGTGTGGGGAAGAGTGGTCTTCCCCCGGTAAGAAATTGATAATTTCTAAACGGTAATTGGCAGCGTACACTTTCCCGCGAGAGGATAGGTCACGTTGGGAAACACCCCATAGGGTAGATACAGCGCTTACGCGCTTATCAGAAAAGTTGGCACTACCGTCTCCGGATACGGCCGCCCTGAAGGAACCTGCTGATAAAAAGCAGGGGGTTACCCTGAAAGATATAGTCACACACTCGGGCATTATATTGCGACCAGCCATTGCTTCGGCATGGATGTGCAGTGCTCCCGCTGCGTTGTCAGATTCCCTGTCGGAAAATTACTATGGATAGGGACAATATTTTGCTGACAATAGAGCATATAAAAGACGTGGTCTTATACACGCGTGATGCACAGAGGGATATTTGCCGGCTGGCATCAAAAATAAGCGCTAGGTCCATTGCCGCCAGACGGGGGTTATGGACTCGGCAATGGTCAGGCGATGCCGACTCGAATCGGCACATGGAAGTTTTGCCCTATAAGGGGGTAAAACTGTTTGGGGATGGTCTTTCAGACCTTGTTTCCACAGCTACTGCTGGGAAATCGACTTTTTTGCCACAGGCTACCCCACAACAAAGGAAAGCACCGTATCATCAAGTACAGTCCTTTCGGCCCCAGAAAAGCAAGAGGGCTAGAGGCTCATCCTTTCTGCCGAGAGGCAAAGGTAGAGGAAAAAGCTGCAGCACACAGCTAGTTCCCAAGAGCAGAAGTCCTCCCTGCGTCCGGTAGGTCCACAGCATGACGCTGGGGCTGCTCAGGCGGACCCGGGTACGGTGGGGGCCCGTCTCAGAAATTTCAGCGCCCAGTGTGCTCTCTCACATGGATCCCTGGGTCCTTCAAGTAGTATCTCAGGGGTACAGGCTGGAGTTCGAGACGTTCTTCCCCCCGCCGTTTCCTAAAATCTGCCTTACTGGCACCTCCCTCTGCCAGGGAGGCGGTGTTGGTGGCTATTCAACACTATAATCACAACAAGTGATTGTCAAGGTGCCCCTCCTTCAGCAAGGAAGGGGTTACTATTCCACAATGGTTGTGATACCGAAACAGAACGGTTCGGTGAGACCCATCTTAAAATTAAAATACTTGAACTTTTATATCAGAAGATTCAAGTTCAAGATGGAATCGCTCAGGGCGGTTATTACGAGCCTGGACGAGGGGGATTACAGGGTCTCCCTGGATATCAAGGATGCGTACCTGCATGTCCCCATTTACCCTCCTCACCAGGGGTACCTCAGATGTGTGGTACAGGACTGTCACTATCAGTTCCAGACGCTGCCGTTGGAGTTGTCCACGGCACCGAAGGTCTTTACCAAGGTAATGGCCGAAATGATGATACTCCTTCGCAAGAAGGAAGTTTTTATTATCCCGTACTTGGACGATCTCCTGATAAAGGCGAGGTCCAAAGAATAGTTGGTAGTGGGGGTAGAACTCTCTCGGGAAGTGCTACAACAGCACGGCTGGATTCTCAATATTCCAAAGTCACAGCTGGTCCCGACGACACGTCTTCTGTTCCTGGGAATGATTCTGGACACAGACCAGAAAAGTGTGTTTCTTCCAGTGGAAGCACACGAGTCCTGGAAAAAATGGTAGCTTCGCACGAAGCATAATTCCATTCGGAAGGTTCCACATAAGGACGTTCCAGTGGGACCTGTGGGACAAATGGTCCGGGTCCCATCTACAGATACAACAGCGCATAACCCTGTCGGCAAGAAACAGGTTGTCGCTGCTGTGGTGGCTGCAGAGGGCTCATCTACTAGAGGGCCGCAGATTCGGAATACAGGACTGGGTCCTGGTGACCACGGAGGCCAGCCTTCGGGGCTGGGGTGCAGTCACACAGGGAAGAAATTTCCAAGGAGATTTCGCTTCACATAAATATTCTGGAGCTAAGGGCCATTTACAATGCCCTATGCCAAGCAAGGCCCCTGCTTCAGAACCAGCCGGTACTGATCCAATCAGACAATATCACGGCGGTCGCCCATGTAAACAGACAGGGCGGCACAAGAAGCAGGATGGCGATGGCAGAAGCCACAAGGATTCTCCGATGGGCGACCTACACCCGGGAGAATGGGGACTTCTTCCAGAAGTTTTCCAAATGCGGGTAAACCGTTGGGAATGACCACGGGTGGACATGATGGCGTCCCGCCTCAACAAAAAGTTGAAAAGATATTGCGCCAGGTCAAGGGACCCTCTGGCGATCGCTGTGGACGCTCTAGTGACACCGTGGGTGTACCAGTCGGTTTATGTGTTTCCTCCTCTACCTCTCATACCCAAGGTACTGAGAATAATAAGAATGCGAGGAGTGAAAACCATACTCGTGGTTCCGGATTGGCCAAGAAGAGCTTGGTACCCGGAACTTCAAGAGATGCTGGCAGAGGACCCTTGGCCTCTGCCGCTCAGACAAGACCTGCTGCAGCAGGGACCCTGTCTGTTCGGGTTTTGTTGTGAGCCATCTCTTCAGAGGCTCCAATTGTTATCATACTGTTAACCGGGGTTCCTATCACGTGTTATATGGTGTGATTGGTGTGGCTGGTATGAGTCTTACCCGGGATTCAAAATCCTTCCTTATTGTGTCAGCTCTTCCGGGCACAGTTCCTAACTGAGGCTTGAAGGAGGGTCATAGGGGGAGGAGCCAGTGCACACCAGTTAGTCCTAAATCTTTCTTTAGAGTGCCCAGTCTCCTGCGGAGCCCGTCTATTCCCCATGGTCCTTACGGAGTCCCCAGCATCCACTACGGACTACGAGAAATAGATTTACCGGTGAGTAAAATCTTATTTTTTCCAACCTGTTTGTGGTACCGAAACCGGACCGTTCGGTAAGGCCCATTTTAAACCGCAAGTCACTGAACCCGTATTTATGGGTGTTCAAGATGGAGTCTCTGAGAGCGGTGATCTCAGGTCTGGAGGAGGGGGAATTCCTGATGTCTCTGGACATCAAGGATGCGTACCTTCATATTCCGATTTGACCGCCTCATCAGGCTTATCTAAGGTTTGCATTACAGGACTGTCACTACCAGTTCCAGGCCCTGCCACTTGGCCTCTCCACGGCACCGAGGGTGTTTACCAAGGTAATGGCAGAGATTATGTTTCTCCTCTGCAAACAAGGAGTGAACGTTATACCATATCTGGTCGATCTATCTGCTGATAAAAGCACCACTGTCGCGATCCGGACTACTGGACATTATTTTTTACCTTTCAGGTGTCTTCTGAGGCTGGCTCAGCGTTCCAGGCCCAGGTCTCAGTCATGATGTTATGCCCTTACTTCATATTCCCTCCCTGTTAGCTTGCAGGTTCTGTCATAAAGAAACTCTTAAATGGAATAGCGTTTCTAGTTCATCGCGGCCTCCGCCGCCATTACCGGACTCTCAGCTTGTGGACGGCTTTGCATTACATACCCTGACAGTTGCAGCCTCTGCCGCCTTTGCTGCGCTTCCAGCGTGTGGATGGATCCGCGTGACATCTCCTGTCAGCCGCGGCCGCTTGCTGCGATTACTATGTTAAAGCACTACGGGGCTGTGCAGCGCCTCTCATCCGCCGTAGCATCTGTTGCTGGCGCTGGGGAAATGCTGTGCAGTATTGTCATTCTCTGGGTCCTGTGGCCGCTGCCGCCATTGCTGTGAAAGTTCCATATAGAATAACAAGCCAGGTTTCCCTCCAAGAATCAGTATGGGCGCAGCCATGTTGGTTCTGATCATGTGATACTGTTTCTACCAATCCACAGTCCAGCTGAGCTCAGCCTGATTGCTGATCCAATCCCTGCACTGCTGAGGGTATAAAGGGACAGATCTTAGACCAGGGAATCGTCAGTGCTTTGGTTGTCATCACCATATGTATCCTGTCTCTGTGACTCCCAACTATGGCCCTCATTCCGAGTTGTTCGCTCGCAAGCTGCTTTTAGCAGCTTTACACACGCTAAGCCGCCGCCTACTGGGAGTGAATCTTAGCTTCTTAAAATTGCGAACGAAAGATTCTCAAAATTGCGACCACACACCTCTTAGCAGTTTCTGAGTAGCTCCAGACTTACTCGGCATCTGCGATCAGTTCAGTGCTTGTCGTTCCTGGTTTGACGTCACAAACACACCCAGCGTTCGCCCAGACACTCCTCCGTTTCTCCAGCCACTCCCGCGTTTTTCCCAGAAACGGTAGCGTTTTTTCGCACACACCCATAAAACGGCCAGTTTCCGCCCAAAAACACCCACTTCCTGTCAATCACATTACGATCACCAGAACGAAGAAAAAACCGTGAGTAAAATACCTAACTGCATAGCAAATTTACTTGGCGCAGTCGCAGTGCGGACATTGCGCATGCGCATTAGCGACTAATCGCTCCGTTGCGAGAAAAAAATAACGAGCGAACAACTCGGAATGACCCCCTATGTTCCAGGTATTCCAGCTGAAGTCTCCAGTTCTACAGAGACCAGCGCCAATCACCATCCTGCGGTGCCTGCCCGACTTCCTTGTATCAGCAGTGATTTAACGAACACCAGCTTCCAGCATTGGGCTTCCAGTGGTGTTCAGCTACCTACCCTCATCGGTGCTCCATCATCGGTGTTCCTGATATTTCCAGTACCAAGTCATCTGTGTCTCAATTCATCGATCTCTAGCATCATTAGTCTTATTCAGCTTCATTTTCCGTTCCATCTGGATTTGCACTCCATTCACAGTTCTTCAACTTCCGTTTCATCCGGCAAAACCGTCAGTCTACAAATACCCTTCTTTCTGCAGTATGTTCAGACTCTGTATTCCATCTGCTGACCAGTTCCAGCTATCATCTATTCTACAGCACCCAGGTGTTGGTAAGGACTGACCATCTCCTTAAACTCCCAAGCTAGTCTTGTGCGGATACCACACCTAAGGAAACATTGCAGCTGCTATTGTTTATGGAACTATGTACTGTTTTTAATTATCTTTCATTTCATCTTGTGCAAACTGCCGGTGTACCACCAGAACTGTGTTTAATAAACAAACATTTATTTTATCTTTGTCGTCGTGGTCACATCTTCGGGCATTGGTGGTAGAAGTCCTCTATGTCCAGGAGTCCTATTCAGCCACCTAGATTCACCTATACACCAGCCCCTACAACTGAGGCAGCCTCACACCAACACCAGCCCTCAGTTGTGACAACCATCCATGGAGAGGTTGTTGGACAACATTGCCCTCTCAACCCGACTGCTCCAGGATCACGGGTGGATTCTGAACCTACTAAAATCTCACCTGGAACCAACATGGAGGCTTCCGTTCCTGGGGATGATACAGGATACGGAGGCACAGAAGATAATCCTTCCATTGGAAAAGGCATTGGTAATACAGTCGATGGTGCGCGATGTTCTAAAACAAACCCGGATATCGGTGCATCTATGCATTCGCCTCCTGGGGAAGATGGTAGCCTCTTACGAGGCACTGCAGTATAGAAAATGTCACGCACGGCCCTTCCAGCTGGATCTGTTGGATAAGTAGTCCGGATCGCATCTACACATGCACCAGAGGATACGTATGTCCCCAAAAGCTAGGATCTCCCTTCTTTGGTGGCTTCAGACGTCTCACCTGCCCGAAGGCCGCCGGTTTGGGATACAAAATTGGATTCTGCTAACCACAGACGCAAGCCTCAGAGGTTGGGGAGCAGTCATCCAAGGGGAGCAGTTCCAAGGAAGATGGTCAAGTCAGGAAGCCATGCTTCCGATCAATGTTCTGGAACTACGGGCCATATACAATGCCCTTCTACAGGCATCACATCTTCTTCAAGATCACGCCATTCAGGTTCAGTGGGATAATGTAACGGCTGTAACGTACATAAACCGGCAGGGCAGACCGAAGACCAGAGCAGCAATGTCAGAGGTAACAAGGATTCTCCTCTGGGCAGAAAGACACGCTGTGGCGTTGTCGGCAATCTTCATTCCGGGAGTAGACAACTGGGAAGCAGACTTCCTCAGCAGACACGACCTCCACCCGGGAGAGTGGGGCCTTCACCCGGAGGTGTTCGGGTGCTTGACACGTCGGTGGGGAATTCCATATATCGACATGGTGGCCTCTCATCTCAACAAGAAGCTCAAGTGGTATTGTTCCAGGTCGAGAGACCCACAGGCTGTGTCGGTGGACGCTCTGGTGACTCCATGGGTCTACCAGAGGGTGTACGTGTTTCCACCACTTCCATTGATCCCAAGAATTCTCAAACGAATAAAAAGGGAAAAGATTCAAGCAATTCTCATTGCTCCGGACTGGCCAAAAAGGGCCTGGTACGCGGATCAGCTGGAGATGCTCTTAGAGGATCCGTGGCTTCTACCTCTTCGCGAGGATCTTCTACAACGGGGCCGTTCGTCTATCAAGATTTACCACGGCTACGTTTGATGGCATGGAAGTTGAGCATCAAATTCTAGCCCGGAAAAGGATCCCGGACAGGGTTATTCTAACCTTGATTCAAGCCAGAAAGGGGTTAACGTCTAAACATTACCACCGTTTTTGGAAATAATACGTCTCTTGATGTGAGAACAGGAAATTTCCTGCGGTGGAATTTCATCTAGGTCGTTTCCTGCTTTTTCTGCAGTCAGGTGTGGATGTGGGCCTACGTTTGGGCTCCATAAAAGTCCAGATTTCTTCCTTACCCATTTTCTTCCAGAAACAATTGGCTTCTCTCCCTGGGATTCAGACATTTTTGAAGGGTGTTTTGCACATCCAACTGCCCTTTTTGCCTTCTACGGCACCTTTGGATCTCAACGTGGTGTTGCAGTTCCTACAATCTGAATGGTTTGAGCCTTTATAGGAGGTTGATGTAAAGTTTCTTACGCGGAGGACCGTCACACTGTTGGCTTTGGCTTCAGCTAGACATGTGTTGGAACTGGGGGCATTGTCTCACAAAAGCCCCTGTGGCTGGAGAGACTAACCAGCCACACGTGTAATGGCGGCCGCAGCACTGAAGGGGTTAACCCCTAGTGCCCAGCGCCATTAGGAAGACAATGGGTGCTTGGCGCCACTTTTAAACTGTGCACTGGTGCTAGGCGCCATCTTTAAATGTATTGTGGGTGCTAGGCACTGGGTATTTAAAAATATATTTAATACTGTGTTTTCACCATGTTATAGTTAATGCTCTAGGCACAGTTGTAGGATTGCACATTTACATTGCAGCAAATGCCAGCACTTAGAAGGAATGTGTAAGCTGTGTTGGTTTTAAAATGCATTTACGTTTGAGGACAAATGGCCTTGGAAGCTTCTCACCTAGGAATTGAGATGCTGATGACCCTGGCACCTGGAAAGGGGTGTATGGACAAGCCATTTCTTTGAGATTGAGATGTGTCTCTGTGTAACTTTATAGACACATGCAGGTGAAAGGATTTGTTGCTGTCTTCTCTGAATATTGTGTGAACTGGGTTTGCATGGAGATGTTAGAGAGACAGGAACATGTTAATCAGATAGTGTTTTACAAATGCAAACTAGTGGGTTTCGTGTAACAACAGTTTGATGTAACATTTCTTAGGCTGCATTATGTGTGATGCAGATTATGTTTAATTTACAGTATAAGAACGTTGTCTATGTGTGAGAGGGTGAATGCAATTGAAATGCAAGTTATATTTACATTTGTGAAAGAGACAGGAACATGATAATCAGATTGTATTTGGGAAAGCCACTGGTTTGGTTATATATGAAGAGGAGCAGGAATGTGCTTTATCTCATTCTTAACTTTTGAAATGTAACTTGTATTTCTCTGACGTCCTAAGTGGATGCTGGGGACTCCGTCAGGACCATGGGGAATAGCGGCTCCGCAGGAGACGGGGCACAAAAGTAAAAGCTTTAGGATCAGGTGGTGTGCACTGGCTCTTTCCCCTATGACCCTCCTCCAAGCCTCAGTTAGGTTTTTGTGCCCGGCCGAGAAGGGTGCAATCTAGGTGGCTCTCCTAAAGAGCTGCTTAGAGTAAAAGTTTTATTAGGTTTTTTTATTTTCAGTGAGTCCTGCTGGCAACAGGCTCACTGCATCGAGGGACTTAGGGGAGAGAAGTGAACTCACCTGCGTGCAGGATGGATTGGCTTCTTAGGCTACTGGACACTAGCTCCAGAGGGACGATCACAGGTACAGCCTGGATGGGTCACCGGAGCCGCGCCGCCGACCCCCTTGCAGATGCTGAAGAGAGAAGAGGTCCAGAAATCGGCGGCTGAAGACTTCTCAGTCTTCATGAGGTAGCGCACAGCACTGCAGCTGTGCGCCATTGCTCTCAGCACACTTCACACCAACGGTCACTGAGGGTGCAGGGCGCTGGGGGGGGCGCCCTGGGCAGCAATGAAAATACCTATACTGGCTAAAAATACATCACATATAGCCTCTGGGGCTATATGGATGTATTTAACCCCTGCCAGGTTGTCAGAAAAACGGGAGAAGAAGCCCGCCGAAAAGGGGGCGGGGCCTATTCTCCTCAGCACACAGCGCCATTTTCCCTCACAGAACTGCTGGTGGGAAGGCTCCCAGGCTCTCCCCTGCACTGCACTACAGAAACAGGGTTAAAACAGAGAGGGGGGGCACTTATTTGGCGATATGATTATATATTAAGATGCTATAAGGGGAAAACACTTATATAAAGGTTGTCCCTGTATAATTATAGCGTTTTGGTGTGTGCTGGCAAACTCTCCCTCTGTCTCCCCAAAGGGCTAGTGGGGTCCTGTCCTCTATCAGAGCATTCCCTGTGTGTGTGCTGGGTGTCGGTACGTGTGTGTCGACATGTATGAGGACGATGTTGGTGAGGAGGCGGAGCAATTGCCTGTAATGGTGATGTCACTCTCTAGGGAGTCGACACCGGAATGGATGGCGTATTTAGGGAATTACGTGATAATGTCAACACGCTGCAAGGTCGGTTGACGACATGAGACGGCCGGCAAACAAATTAGTACCTGTCCAGGCGTCTCAAACACCGTCAGGGGCTTTAAAACGCCCATTTACCTCAGTCGGTCGACACAGACACAGACAGGGACACTGACTCCAGTGTCGACGGTGAAGAAACAAACGTATTTTCCTTTAGGGCCACACGTTACTTGTTAAGGGCAATGAAGGAGGTGTTACATATTTCTGATACTACAAGTACCACAAAAAAGGGTATTATGTGGGGTGTGAAAAAACTACCTGTAGTTTTTCCTGAATCAGATAAATTAAATGAAGTGTGTGATGATGCGTGGGTTTCCCCCGATAGAAAATTATTGGCGGTATACCCTTTCCCGCCAGAAGTTATGGCGCGTTGGGAAACATCCCTTAGAGTGGATAAGGCGCTCACACGCTTATCAAAACAAGTGGCGTTACCGTCTCCAGATAGGGCCGCCCTCAAAGAGCCAATGGATAGGAGGCTGGAAAACATCCTAAACAGTATATACACACATACTGGTGTTATACTGCGACCAGCGATCACCTCAGCCTGGATGGGCAGCGCTGGGGTGGCTTGGTCGGATTCCCTGACTGAAAATATTGATACCCTTGACAGGGACAGTATTTTATTGACTATAGAGCATTTAAAGGATGCATTTCTATATATGCGAGATGCACAGAGGGATATTTGCACTCTGGTATCAAGAGTAAGTGCGATGTCCATATCTGAAGGCCAGTCATATCTGCCCAGGGATAGAGGAAAGGGAAGAAGACTGCAGCAGGCAGCCCATTCCCAGGAACAGAAGCCCTCCACCGCTTCTGCCAAGTCCTCAGCATGACGCTGGGGCCGTACAAACAGGTGCGGTGGGGGGTCGTCTCAAGAGTTTCAGCACGCAGTGGGCTCACTCGCAAGTGGACCCCTGGATCCTACAAGTAGTATCCCAGGGGTACAGATTGGAAATTCGAGACGTCTTTCCCTCGCAGGTTCCTGAAGTTTGCTTTACCAACGTCTCCCTCCGACAGGGAGGCAGTATTGGAAACAATTCACAAGCTGTATTCCTAGCAGGTGATAATCAAAGTACCCCTCCTACAACAAGGAAAGGGGTATTATTCCACACTATATTGTGGTACTGAAGCCAGATGGCTCGGTGAGACCTATTCTAAATCTGAAATATTTGAACACTTACATACAAAGGTTCAAATCAAGATGGAGTCACTCAGAGCAGTGATAGCGAACCAGGAAGAAGGGGACTATATGGTGTCCCTGGACATCAGGGATGCTTACCTCCATGTCCCAATTTGCCCTTCTCACCAAGGGTACCTCAGGTTCGTAGTACAGAACTGTCACTATCAGTTTCAGACGCTGCCGTTTGGATTGTCCACGGCACCCCGGGTCTTTACCAAGGTAATGGCCGAAATGATGATTCTTCTTCAAAGAAAATGGACGATCGCCTGATAAGGGCAAGGTCCAGAGAACAGTTGGAGGTCGGAGTAGCACTATCTCAAGTAGTTCTACGACAGCACGGGTGGATTCTAAATATTCCAAAATCGCAGCTGTTTCCGACGACACGTCTACTGTTCCTAGGGATGATTCTGGACACAGTCCAGAAAAGGGTGTTTCTCCCGGAGAAGAAAGCCAGGGAGTTATCCGAGCTAGTCAGGAACCTCCTAAAACCAGGAAAAGTGTCAGTGCATCATTGCACAAGGGTCCTGGGAAAAATGGTGGCTTCTTACGAAGCGATTCCATTCGGCAGATTTCACGCAAGAACTTTTCAGTGGGATCTGCTGGAAAAATGGTCCGGATCGCATCTTCAGATGCATCAGCGGATAACCCTGTCTCCAAGGACAAGGGTGTTTCTTCTGCGGTGGCTGCAGAGTGCTCATCTACTAAAGGGCCGCAGATTCGGCATTCAGGACTGGGTCCTGGTAACCACGGATGCCAGCCTGAGAGGCTGGGGAGCAGTCACACAGGGAAAAAATTTCCAGGGAGTGTGATCAAGTCTGGAGACTTCTCTCCACATAAATATACTGGAGCTAAGGACAATTTACAATGCTCTAAGCTTAGCAAGACCTCTGCTTCAAGGTCAGCCGGTATTGATCCAGTGGGACAACATCACGGCAGTCGCCCATGTAAACAGACAGGGCGGCACAAGAAGCAGGAGGGCAATGGCAGAAACTGCAAGGATTCTTCGCTGGGCGGAAAATCATGTGATAGCACTGTCAGCAGTGTTCATTCCGGGAGTGGACAACTGGGAAGCAAACTTCCTCAGCAGGCACGACCTCCACCCTGGAAAGTGGGGACTTCATCGGGAAGTCTTCCACATGATTGTGAACCGTTGGGAAAGACCAAAGGTGGACATGATGGCGTCCCGCCTGAACAAAAAACTGGACAGGTATTGCGCCAGGTCAAGAGACCCTCAGGCAATAGCTGTGGACGTTCTGGTAACACCGTGGGTGTACCAGTCGGTGTATGTGTTCCCTCCTCTGCTTCTCATACCCAAGGTACTGAGAATTATAAGACGTAGAGGAGTAAGAACTATACTCGTGGCTCCGGATTGGCCAAGAAGGACTTGGTACCCGGAACTTCAAGAAATGCTCACAGAGGACTCATGGCCTCTGCCGCTAAGAAGGGACTTGCTTCAGCAAGTACCATATCTGTTTCCAAGACTTACCGCGGCTGCGTTTGACGGCATGGCGGTGGAACGCCGGATCCTAAGGGAAAAAGGCATTCCGGAAGAGGTCATTCCTACCCTGGTCAAAGCCAGGAAGGAGGTGACCGCACAACATTATCACCACATGTGGCGAAGATATGTTGCATGGTGTGAGGCCAGGAAGGCCCCCACGGAGGAATTTCAACTCGGTCGATTCCTGCATTTCCTACAAACAGGAGGGCCTCAAATTGGGGTCCATTAAGGTTCAAATTTCGGCCCTGTCGATTTTCTTCCAAAAAGAATTGGCTTCAGTTCCTGAAGTCCAGAAGTTTGTCAAGGGAGTACTGCATATACAACCCCCTTTTGTGCCTCCAGTGGCACTGTGGGATCTCAACGTAGTTCTGGGATTCCTCAAATCACATTGGTTTAAACCGCTCAAATCTGTGGATTTGAAATATCTCACATGGAAAGTGACCATGCTGTTGGCCCTGGCCTTGGCCAGGCGAGTGTCAGAATTGGCGGCTTTGTCTCACAAAAGCCCATATCTGATTGTCCATTCGGACAGGGCAGAGCTGCGGACTCGTTCCCAGTTTCTCCCTAAGGTGGTGTCAGCGTTTCACCTGAACCAGCTTATTGTGGTACCTGCGGCTACTAGGGACTTGGAGGACTCCAAGTTGCTAGATGTTGTCAGGGCCCTGAAAATATAGGTTTCCAGGACGGCTGGAGTCAGGAAAACTGACTTGCTGTTATCCTGTATGCACCCAACAAACTGGGTGCTCTTGCTTCTAAGCAGACGATTGCTAGTTGGATGTGTAGTACAATTCAGCTTGCACATTCTGTGGCAGGCCTGCCACAGCCAAAATATGTAAATGCCCATTCCACAAGGAAGGTGGGCTCATCTTGGGCGGCTGCCCGAGGGGTCTCGGCTTTACAACTTTGCCGAGCTGCTACTTGGTCAGGGGCAAACACGTTGAAAAATTCTACAAATTTGATACCCTGGCTGAGGAGGACCTGGAGTTCTCTCATTCGGTGCTGCAGAGTCATCCGCACTCTCCCGCCCGTTTGGGAGCTTTGGTATAATCCCCATGGTCCTGACGGAGTCCCCAGCATCCACTTAGGACGTCAGAGAAAATAAGAATTTACTTACCGATAATTCTATTTCTCGTAGTCCGTAGTGGATGCTGGGCGCCCATCCCAAGTGCGGATTGTCTGCAATACTTGTACATAGTTATTGTTACAAAAATCGGGTTATTATTGTTGTGAGCCATCTTTTCAGAGGCTCCGCTGTTATCATGCTGTTAACTGGGTTCAGATCACAGGTTGTACAGTGTGATTGGTGTGGCTGGTATGAGTCTTACCCGGGATTCAAAATCCTTCCTTATTGTGTACGCTCGTCCGGGCACAGTATCCTGACTGAGGCTTGGAGGAGGGTCATAGGGGGAGGAGCCAGTGCACACCACCTGATCCTAAAGCTTTTACTTTTGTGCCCTGTCTCCTGCGGAGCCGCTATTCCCCATGGTCCTGACGGAGTCCCCAGCATCCACTACGGACTACGAGAAATAGAATTATCGGTAAGTAAATTCTTATTTTCTTTATATTTTCTGCGATAACCTGATTGGTTGGAGAAGACAGGGAGGGCTTACCCCCCTGTGGTACTGTGTGTAGAACTGAGATAAAAAGAGGATGCCTGTGAGCCTCCAAGTGAATTGTACCATCTTCATTCTGCTGGAACATCTTGCTGTATGCTGTTGCCCCTAGCAATAGGGAAGAGTCTTTTTTAAGACTATTATTGAGCAAATAAACATCATCTGCCTCAAGAAGATTGCTTCATCTTGTGACCTACAGGGTTATGCCAAACATAGCCCCGTCCTCTGGCTGTCCAGGGAAGCACCTAGCGTCTCCAAGTTCCGCCTCCCGCCAGCTACCGGTAGCGGCCTAGTCAGGTGACTAGTGGGGATTCGTCAATACCACACAGGTGTGGTAAGGCAGTGTGTCGGCACATACAGAGCAGAACCGTGGTTCCAAACGCCACGGCAGGTTAGGAGTTTGGTGGTGGCAGCATAAACCCGCCCACAGTGCAGTGGGTGGAGTCAGTAACAGGCGATTACTGACGGTAAACGGGAATCCCCTATGTGGCCAGGTCCCGTGTGACCTAACCTTCCATTCTGTGCACTAGGGACGGGAAACAAAAGCGGTGAGTGCTTTCGTACGGAACCGTCCTGTCACAGCCCCTATTTGATTGTTCATGAAGATAGAGCTGAACTCAGAAGTCGTCAGCACTTTCTTCCTAAGGTGGTGTCTGCGTTTCACATCAACCAACCTATTGTGGTTCCGGTGGTTACTGACACCTCTGCTACTTCAAAGTCCTTGGATGTTGTGCAGGCTTTGAAGATCTATGTGAAGCGGACAGCTCGTCATAGAAAATCAGACGCGCTGTTTGTTCTCTTTCATCCCAATAAAATTGGGTGTCCTGCTTCAAAGCAGTCTATTTCTCGCTGGATCAGGCTCACTATCCAGCATGTTTATTCAACGGCTGGATTGCCGGTTCCAAGATCTGTACAGGCCCACTCTACTAGGTTGGTAGGTTCTTCCTGTGCGGCTGCCTAGGGTGTCTCGGCTTTACAGCTTTGCCGAGCAGCTACTTGGTCGGGTTCGAACACGTTTGCTAAGTTCTACAAGTTCTATACTTTGGCCTCTGAGGACCTTCAATTTGGTCAGTCAGTTCTGCAGGAACCTCAGTACTTTGCCGCCCGGTTTGGGAGCTGTGGTACATCCCCATGGTACTAAATGTACCGCAGTATCCTCTAGGACGTAAGAGAAAATAGGATTTTAATTACCTACTGGTAAATCCTTTTCTCATAGTCCGTAGAGGATACTGGGCGCCCGCCAGGCGCTGCGTTTTCCTGCACTGTTACTTCGTTAAGTAATTTTGTTGGTTCAGCTGTTTCTGTTCAAGTTGGTGTCGCAATCCTGACTAAAACCATATCATTTGGTGACTTACTTCTGCCATCTGTCCTGTAACCTGCATGTGTTCTGCTGTCTGGGATAAACCGCTGTAAATGTTGATTTACTTACAGGACTAAAAGCAATACTTTAAACACACTTAATACACTTTATTATCGAGCCGCTGCGGTCGCTGTATTTAACCTTTCTCTTACGTCCTAGAGGATGCTGGGGACTCCGTAAGGACCATGGGGTATAGACGTGCTCCGCAGGAGACATGGGCACTATAAAGAACTTTAGAATGGGTGTGCACTGGCTCCTCCCTCTATGCCCCTCCTCCAGACCTCAGTTAGATCCTGTGCCCAGAGGAGACTGGGTGCATTACAGGGGAGCTTTCCTGAGTTTCTCTGATAAAGAATTTTGTTAGGTTTTTATTTTCAGGGAGCACTGCTGGCAACAGGCTCCCTGCATCGTGGGACTGAGGGGAGAGAAGCAGACCTACTTAAGTGATAGGCTCTGCTTCTTAGGCTACTGGACACCATTAGCTCCAGAGGGTCGGAACGCAGGTCTCACCCTCGCCGTTCGTCCCGGAGCCGCGCCGCCGTCCTCCTCACAGAGCCGGAAGATAGAAGCCGGGTGAGTATAAGAAGAAAGAAGACGTCAAAAGCGGCAGAAGACTTCAGATCTTCTCTGAGGTAACGCGCAGCGGTAACGCTGCGCGCCATTGCTACCACACACAACACACAGCGGACACTGAAGGGTGCAGGGCGCAGGGGGGGCGCCCTGGGCAGCAATTTTAAACCTCTTGGGACTAGCTAATAATAATATAGGGGCTGCGGAGGCACTATATGGTACAATCCCCCACCAGTATAGAAAAATTGAGCGGGGCCGGAGCTTGGTCCTCCAGCACTAACCAGCGCCATTTTCTCCACAGCACACTGCAGAGAAGCTGGCTCCCCGGACTCTCCCCTGCTGAACACGGTGACAGAGGGCAAAAAAGAGGGGGGGACACTTTTTATTGGCGCAGTGAGTGTATATCTATATAAAAGCGCTGTTTTTGTCTGGGAATTAGTTTCCAGTGTCAGTTGGCGCTGGGTGTGTGCTGGCATACTTTCTCTCTGTCTCTCCAAAGGGCCTTATTGGGGAATTGTCTCCATATAGATATATCCCTGAGTGTGTGGGGGTGTCGGTACGCGTGTGTCGGCATGTCAGAAGCGGAAGGCTCTTCTAAGGAGGAGGTGGAGCAGATGATTGTGGTGTCTCCGTCGGCGACACCGACACATGATTGGATGGATATGCTGAATGTTTTAAATGCAAATGTGTCTTTATTACATCAGAGGTTGGACAAAGCAGAGTCCAGGGATAATACAGGGAGTCAATCCATGGTTTTGGCTGTGTCACAGAGCCCTTCAGGGTCTCAGAAACGTCCCCTGTCCCAAGTAGCAGACACTGATACCGACACTGATTCTGATTCCAGTGTCGACTACGATGATGCGAGGTTGCACCCAAGGGTGGCCAAAAGTATTCATTATATGATTATTGCAATAAAGGATGTTTTGCATATCACAGATGACCCCTCTGTCTCTGACAAGAGGGTACACATGTTTAAGGAAAAGAAACCTGAGGTAACCTTTCCCCCATCTCATGAGCTGAACGCGTTATTTGAAAAGGCTTGGGAAACTCCAGACAAGAAACTGCAGATTCCCAAGAGAATTATTATGGCGCATCCTTTCCCTGCACAGCACAGGGTACGGTGGGAATCCTCACCCAGGGTGGACAAGGCGTTAACGCGCTTGTCCAAAAAGGTGGCGCTGCCATCTCCAGACACGGCCGCCCTCAAGGATCCTGCTGATCGCAGACAGGAAACTACCTTAAAATCTATTTATACACATACGGGTGCCTTGCTCAGACCGGCAATAGCATCGGCTTGGGTTTGTAGCGCTGTAGCAGCTTGGACGGATACCTTGTCAGCTGACATTGATACCATGGACAGGGATACCATTTCATTGACCTTAGGTCACATTAAAGACGCAGTCTTATATATGAGAGACGCTCAGAGAGACGTTGGTCTGCTAGGTTCGAGAGCCAACGCCATGGCGATTTCTGCTAGGCGAGCCATGTGGACCCGTCAATGGTCGGGTGATGCCGACTCAAAGAAACATGTGGAAGTTTTGCCTTACAAATGTGTTTGTACCAGACCAAGTAGCTGCTCGGCAAAGCTGTAATGCCGAGACCCCTCGGGCAGCCGCCCAAGAAGAGCCCACCTTCCTCGTGGAATGGGCTTTCACTGATTTTGGATGCGGCAAACCAGCCGCAGAATGAGCCTGCTGAATCGTGCTACAGATCCAGCGAGCAAAGGTTTGCTTTGAAGCAGGAGCACCCAGCTTGTTGGATGCATACAGGATAAACAGCGAGTCAGTCTTCCGGACTCCAGCCGTCCTGGCTACATAGATCTTCAAAGCCCTGACTACATCAAGCAACTTGGAATCCTCCAAGTCACGAGTAGCCGCAGGCACCACAATAGGTTGGTTCAAATGAAAAGATGACACCACCTTCGGCAGAAATTGTGGATGAGTCCGCAATTCTGCCCTGTCCACATGGAAAACCAGATAGGGGCTTTTACATGACAAAGCCGCCAATTCTGACACACGCCTAGCCGAAGTTACTTGGTCGGGTACAAACACATTTGCTAAGTTCTACAAGTTTGATACCATGGCTGAGGAGGACCTTGTGTTTGCCCATTCGGTGCTGCAGAGTCATCCGCACTCTCCCGCCCGTTTGGGAGCTTTGGTATAATCCCCATGGTCCTTACGGAGTCCCCAGCATTCACTAGGACGTTAGAGAAAATAAGATTTTACTCACCGGTAAATCTATTTCTCGTAGTCCGTAGTGGATGCTGGGCGCCCGTCCCAAGTGCGGACTTTCTGCAATACGTGTATATAGTTATTGCTAAATAAAGGGTTATGTTATGTTGGCATCCATTGTTTGATGCTCTGTTGTTGTTCATACTGTTGACTGGGTATGTTATCACAAGTTATACGGTGTGATTGGTGTGGCTGGTATGAGTCTTACCCTGGATTCCAAAATCCTTTCCTTATGATGTCAGCTCTTCCGGGCAAAGATTCTAACTGAGGTCTGGAGGAGGGGCATAGAGGGAGGAGCCAGTGCACACCAGTAGTACTAAATCTTTCTTAGAGTGCCCAGTCTCCTGCGGAGCCCGTCTATTCCCCATGGTCCTTACGGAGTCCCCAGCATCCACTACGGACTACGAGAAATAGATTTACCGGTGAGTAAAATCCTATTTAAGAATGGGTTAGATAAATTCCTAATGGATAAGGATATCCAGGGTTGTGGTGCGTAGTCACGCACTATAGTTATTATAAAACAGATGAATATAACAACGGCCGACATCAGCATCAGACAACATTTAGTCCAACAATATTCCTGCATAGGAGACCACAAATAGGGTGAACTCGATGGACAAATTGTCTTTTTCAACCTTAGATACTATGGGGCAGATTTATTAAGCTCGGTGAAGTGATAAAGTGGAAGGTGATAATGCACCAGCCAATCAGATCCTAACTACCATGTCACAGGCTGGGTTTGAAAAATGACAATTAGGATTTGATTGGCTGGTGCGTTATCACCTTCCAGTTTATCACTTCACTGAGCTTAATAAATTTGCCCCTATGTTACTATGTTACTTCCCCGCTGCCAGGAAGAACTTGTAGGAGTGCTGATGTCTCATCAAGCTCCCTGTCCTGCAGCAGCTGTGTTGTTCTTGTGGTGCCTGTGCAGACAGGAGGCAGTGGTGACTGCCACGGGGGGAGGGGAGGGTTTGCATGCTGAGAGGCACAGAGATGGGAGGAGGCTGAGAGGCACAGAGAGGAGGGGAGGGGCAGGCTGAGAGACACAGAAGGAGGGGGCAGGCTGAGAGACACAGAGAGGAGGGGGCAGGCTGAGAGACACACAGAGAAGGAGGGGGCAGGCTGAGAGACACAGAGAAAAGGAGGGGGCAGGCTGAGAAACACAGAGAAAAGGAGGGGGCAGGCTGAGAGACACAGAGAGAAGGAGGGGCAGGCTGAGAGACACAGAGAGAAGGAGGGGGCAGGCTGAGAGAGAGAGAAAATGCGGGGGCAGGCTGAGAAACACAGAGAGGAGGAGGGGCAGGCTGAGAGACACAGAGAAGGAGGGGGCAGGCAGAGATACACAGATAGAAGGAGGGGCAGGCTGAGAGACACAGAGAGAAGGAAGGGCATGCTGAGAGACACAGAGAAGGAGGGGCAGGCTGAGAGACACAGAGAGAAGGAGGGGCAGGCTGAGAGACACAGAGAGAAGGAGGGGGCAGGCTGAGAGACACAGAGAAGGAGGGGCAGGATGAGAGACACAGAGAGAAGGAGGGGGCAGGCAGAGAGACACAGAGAGAAGAAGGGGACAGGCAGAGAGACACAGAGAGAAGGAGGGGGCAGGCTGAGAGACACAGAGAAGGAGGGGCAGGCTGAGAGACAGAGAAGGAGGGGCAGGATGAGAGACACAGAGAGAAGGAGGGGACTGGCTGAGAGACGCAGAGAGAAGGAGGGGGCAGGCAGAGAGACACACAGAGAAGGAGGGGGCAGGCTGAGAGACACAGAAAAGGAAGGGGTAGGCTGAGAGGCACATAGAGTGAAGGAGGGGGCAGGCAGAGAGAAACAGAGAGAAGAAGGGGGCAGGCTGACAGACACAGAGAGAAGGAGGGGGCAGGCTGAGAGACACAGAGAAAAGGAGGGGGCAGGCTGAGAGACACAGAGAAGGAGGGGCAGGATGAGAGACACGGAGAGTAGGAGGGGGGCAGGCAGAGAGACACACAGAGAAGGAGGGAACAGGCAGAGACAGAGTGAAGGAGGGGGCAGGCTGAGAGACACAGAAAAGGAAGGGGTAGGCTGAGAGGCACATAGAGAAGGAGGGGGCAGGCAGAGAGACACAGAGAGAAGGAGGGGGCAGGCTAAGAGACAGAGAGAAGGAGGGGGCAGGCTGAGAGACACAGAGAAAAGGAGGGGGCAGGCTGAGAAACACAGAGAAAAGGAGGGGGCAGGCTGAGAGACACAGAGAGAAGGAGGGGCAGGCTGAGAGACACAGAGAGAAGGAGGGGGCAGGCTGAGAGAGAGAAAATGAGGGGGCAGGCTGAGAAACACAGAGAGAAGGAGGGAGCAGGCTGAGAGACACAGAGAGAAGGAGGGGACAGGCTCAGAGACACAGAGAGAAGGAGGGGGCAGGCTGAGAGACAGAGAGAAGGAGGAGGCAGGCTGAGAGACAGAGAGAAGGAGGGGGCAGGCAGAGAGACAGAGGAGGGGGCAGGAAGAGAGACAGAGAGAAGGAGGGGTCAGGCAGAGACACAGAGAGAAGGAGGGGGCAGGCAGAGAGACACAGAAAGAAGGAGGGGCAGGCTGAGAGACAAAGAGAAGGAGGGGGCAGGCAGAGAGAGACAGACAGAAGGAGGGGGCAGGCAGACACAAAGAAGGAGGGGGCAGGCAGAGAGAGAGACAGAGAAGGAGGGGGCACACTGAGAGACACAGAGAGAAGGAGGGGGCAGGCTGAGAGAGACAGAAGGAGGGGCAGGCTGAGAGACACAGAGAGAAGAAGGGGGCAGACTGAAAGACACAGAGAAGGAGGGGGCAGGCTGAGAGACACAGAGAGAAGGAGGGGGCAGGCAGAGAGACAGAGAAGGAGGGGGCAGTCAGAGAGACACAGGAGGAGGGGGCAGGCTGAGAGACACAGAGAAGGAGGGGGCAGGCAGAGAGACACAGAGAGAATGAGGGGGCAGGCTGAGAGACACAGAGAGAAGGAGGGGGCAGGCAGAGAGACAGAGAGAATGAGGGGGGGCAGGCTGAGAGACACAGAGAGAAGGAGGGGACTGGCTGAGAGACACAGAAAAGGAGGGGGCAGGCTGAGGGACACAGAGAGAAGGAGGGGGCAGGCTGAGGGACACCGAGAGAAGGAGGGGGCAGGCTGAGAGAGACAGAAAAAGAGTGGGCAAGCTGAGAGACACAGAGAGAAGGAGGGGACAGGCTGAGAGACACAGAAAAGGAGGGGCAGGCTGAGAGACACAGAGAGAAGGAGGGGGCAGGCTGAGAGACAGATGGAGGGGCAGGCTGAGAGACACACAGAGAAGGAGGGGGCAGGCTGAGAGACACAGAGAGGAGGGGGCAGGCTGAGAGACACAGAAGGAGGGGGCAGGCTGGGATACACAGAGAAAAGGAGGGGCAGGCTGAGAGACAGAGAGAAGGAGGGGCAGGCTGAGAGACAAAGAGAAGGAGGGGGCAGGCAGAGAGAGACAGACAGACAGAAGGAGGGGGCAGGCAGAGAGACACAAAGAGAAGGAGGGGGCAGGCAGAGAGAGAGAGAGACAGAGAGAAGGAGGGGGCACACTGAGAGACAGAGAGAAGGAGGGGGCAGGCTGAGAGAGACAGATAGAAGGAGGGGCAGGCTGAGAGACACAGAGAGAAGGAGGGGGCAGGCTGAGAGACACAGAGAAAAGGAGGGGGCAGGCTGAGAGACACAGAGAGAAGGAGGGAGCAGACTGAGAGACAGAGAGAGAAGGAGGGGGCAGGCAGAGAGACACAGAGAGAAGGAGGGGGCAGGCAGAGAGACACAGAAGGAGGGGGCAGGCTGAGAGACACAGAGAAGGAGGGGGCAGGCAGAGAGACACAGAGAGAATGAGGGGGCAGGCTGAGAGAATCAGAGAGAAGGAGGGGGCAGGCAGAGAGACAGAGAGAATGAGGGGGCAGGCTGAGAGACACAGAGAAGGAGGGGACTGGCTAAGAGACACAGAAAAGGAGGGGGCAGGCTGAGAGACACAGAGAGAAGGAGGGGGCAGGCTGAGGGACACCGAGAGAAGGAGGGGGCAGGCTGAGAGAGACAGAAAAAGAGGGGGCAAGCCGAGAGACACAGAGAGAAGGAGGGGACAGGCTGAGAGACACAGAAAAGGAGGGGCAGGCTGAGAGACACAGAGAGAAGGAGGGGCAGGCTGAGAGACACAGAGAGAAGGAGGGGCAGGCTGAAAGACACAGAGAGAAGGAGGGGGCAGGCTGAGAGACACAGATGGAGGGGCAGGCTGAGAGACACACAGAGAAGGAGGGGGCAGGCTGAGAGACACAGGAGGGGGCAGGCTGAGAGACACAGAAGGAGGGGGCAGGCTGAGAGACACAGAAAGAAGGAGGGGCAGGCTGAGAGACACAGAAAGAAGGAGGGGCAGGCTGAGAGACAAAGAGAAGGAGGGGGCAGGCAGAGAGAGACAGACAGAAGGAGGGGGCAGGCAGACACAAAGAGAAGGAGGGGGCAGGCAGAGAGAGAGACAGAGAAGGAGGGGGCACACTGAGAGACACAGAGAGAAGGAGGGGGCAGGCTGAGAGACACAGAGAGAAGGAGGGGGCAGGCTGAGAGACACAGAGAAAAGGAGGGGGCAGGCTGAGAGACACAGAGAGGAGGGAGCAGACTGAGAGACACAGAGAGAAGGAGGGGGCAGGCTGAGAGACACAGAGAGAAGGAGGGGGCAGGCTGAGAGACACAGAGAGAAGGAGGGGCAGGCTGAGAGACACAGAGTGAAGGAGGGGGCAGGCTGAGAGACACAGAGATAAGGAGGGGGCAGGCTGAGAGACGCAGGCTGAGAGACACAGAGAGAAGGAGGGGGCAGGCTGAGAGACACAGAGAGAAGGAGGGGGCAGGCTGAGAGACACAGAGAGAAGGAGGGGGCAGGCAGAGAGACACAGAGAGAAGGAGGGGGCAGGCAGAGAGACACAGAGAGAAGGAGGGGCAGGCTGAGAGACACAGAGTGAAGGAGGGGGCAGGCTGAGAGACACAGAGAGAAGGAGGGGGCAGGCTGAGAGACAGAGAGAAGGAGGGGGCAGGCTGAGAGACACAGAGAGAAGGAGGGGGCAGGCAGAGAGACAGTGAGAAGGAGGGGGCAGGCAGAGAGACACAGAGAGAAGGAGGGGGCAGGCTGAGAGACACAGAGAGAAGGAGGGGGCAGGCAGAGAGACAGAGAAGGAGGGGGCAAGCTGAGAGACACAGAGAGAAGGAGGGGGCAGGCTGAGAGACACAGAGAGAAGGAGGGGGCAGGCTGAGAGACACAGAGATAAGGAGGGGGCAGGCTGAGAGACGCAGGCTGAGAGACACAGAGTGAAGGAGGGGGCAGGCTGAGAGACACAGTGAGAAGGAGGGGGCAGGCTGAGAGACACAGAGAGAAGGAGGGGGCAGGCAGAGAGACACGGAGAGAAGGAGGGGGCAGACTGAGAGACACAGAGAGAAGGAGGGGGCAGGCTGAGAGACACAGAGAGAAGGAGGGGGCAGGCTGAGAGACACAGAGAGAAGGAGGGGTCAGACTGAGAGACAGAGTGAAGGAGTGGGCAGGCTGAGAGACACAGAGAGAAGGAGGGGGCAGGCTGAGAGACACACAGAGAAGGAGGGGGCAGGCAGAGAGACACAAAGAGAAGGAGGGGGCAGGCTGAGAGACACAGAGCGGAGGGGGCAGTCAGAGAGACACAGAGAGAAGGAGGGGGCAGGCAGAGAGACACAAAGAGAAGGAGGGGCAGGCTGAGAGACACAGAGAGAAGGAGGGGTAGTCAGAGAGACACAGAGAGAAGGAGGGGGCAGGCAGAGAGACACAAAGAGAAGGAGGGGGCAGGCTGAGAGACACAGAGAGGAGGGGGCAGTCAGAGAGACACAGAGAGAAGGAGGGGGCAGGCAGAGAGACACAAAGAGAAGGAGAGGCAGGCTGAGAGACACAGAGAGAAGGAGGGGCAGACTGAAAGACACAGAGAGAAGGAGGGGCAGTCAGAGAGACACAGAGAGAAGGAGGGGGCAGGCAGAGAGGCAAAGAGAAGGAGGGGCAGGTTGAGAGACACAGAGAGAAGGAGGGGGCAGGCAGAGAGACACAGAGAAGGAGGGGGCAGGCAGAGAGACACAGATAGCAGAAGGGGCAGGCAGAGAAACACAGAGAGAAGGAGGGGGCAGGCTGAGAGACACAGAGAGAAGGAGGGGGCAGGCTGAGAGAGACAGAGAGAAGGAGGGGGCAGGCTGAGAGACACAGAGAGAAGGACGGCGCAGGCTGAGAGAGACAAAGAGAAGGAGGGGGCATTCTGAGAGACACAGAGAAGGAGGGGGCAGGCAGAGAGACACAGAAAAGGATGGGGCAGGCAGAAAGACAGAGAGAAGGAGGGGGCAGGCTGAGAGACACAGAGAGAAGGAGGGGACAGGCTGAGAGACACAGAGAGAAGGAGGGGGCAGGCAGAGAGACACAGAGAAAACGAGGGGGCAGACTGAGAGACACAGAGAGAAGGAGGGGGCAGGCTGAGAGACACAGAGATTGAGGGGGCAGGCTGAGAGACAGAGAGATAAGGAGGGGGCAGGCTGAGAGACACAGAGAGAAGGAGGGGGCAGGCTGAGAGACACAGAGAGAAGGAGGGGGCAGGCTGAGAGACAGAGAAAAGGAGGGGGCAGGCTGAGGGACACAGAGAGAAGGAGGGGGCAGGCAGAGAGACAGAGAGAAGGAGGGGGCAGTCAGAGAGACACAGAAGGAGGGGGCAGGCTGAGAGACACAGATAGAAGGAGGGGGCAGGCAGAGAGACACAGAGAGAAGGAGGGGGCAGGCAGAGACACAGAGAGAAGGAGGGCTCAGGCTGAGAGAGACAGAGAGAAGGAGGGGGCAGGCTGAGAGACACAGAGAGAAGGAGGGGGCAGGCTGAGAGACACAGAGAGAAGGAGGGGGCAGACTGAGAGACACAGAGAGAAGGAGGGGGCAGGCTGAGAGACACAGAGAGAAGGAGGGGGCAGACTGAGACACAGAGAGAAGAAGGGGGCAGACTGAAAGACACAGAAGGAGGGGGCAGGCTGAGAGGCACAGAGAGAAGGAGGGGGCAGGCAGAGAGACAGAGGAGGGGGCAGGCTGAGAGACACAGAAGGAGGGGGCAGGCTGAGAGACACAGAGAGAAGGAGGGGACTGGCTGAGAGACACAGAAATGGAGGGGGCAGGCTGAGGGACACCGAGAGAAGGAGGGGGCAGGCTGAGGGACACCGAGAGAAGGAGGGGGCAGGCTGAGAGAGACAGAAAAAGAGTGGGCAAACATGAGAGACACAGAGAGAAGGAGGGGACAGGCTGAGAGACACAGAAAAGGAGGGGCAGGCTGAGAGACACAGAGAGAAGGAGGGGCAGGCTGAGAGACACAGAGAGAAGGAGGGGCAGGCTGAGAGACACAGAGAGAAGGAGGGGGCAGGCTGAGAGACACAGATGGAGGGGCAGGCTGAGAGACACACAGAGAAGGAGGGGGCAGGCTGAGAGACACAGAGAGGAGGGGGCAGGCTGAGAGACACAGAAGGAGGGGGCAGGCTGGGATACACAGAGAGAAGGAGGGGCAGGCTGAGAGAGACAGAGAGAAGGAGGGGCAGGCTGAGAGACAAAGAGAAGGAGGGGGCAGGCAGAGAGAGACAGACAGAAGGAGGGGGCAGGCAGAGAGACACAAAGAGAAGGAGGAGGCAGGCAGAGAGACACAGAGAGAAGGAGGGGCAGGCTGAGAGACACAGAGAAGGAGGGGCAGGCTGAAAGACACAGAGAGAAGGAGGGGGCAGGCTGAGAGACACAGATGGAGGGGCAGGCTGAGAGACACACAGAGAAGGAGGGGGCAGGCTGAGAGACACAGGAGGGGGCAGGCTGAGAGACACAGAAGGAGGGGGCAGGCTGAGATACACAGAGAGAAGGAGGGGCAGGCTGAGAGACACAGAAAGAAGAGGGGCAGGCTGAGAGACAAAGAGAAGGAGGGGGCAGGCAGAGAGAGACAGACAGAAGGAGGGGGCAGGCAGACACAAAGAGAAGGAGGGGGCAGGCAGAGAGAGAGACAGAGAAGGAGGGGGCACACTGAGAGACACAGAGAGAAGGAGGGGGCAGGCTGAGAGACACAGAGAGAAGGAGGGGGCAGGCTGAGAGACACAGAGAAAAGGAGGGGGCAGGCTGAGAGACACAGAGAGGAGGGAGCAGACTGAGAGACACAGAGAGAAGGAGGGGGCAGGCTGAGAGACACAGAGAGGAGGGGGCAGGCTGAGAGACACAGAGAGAAGGAGGGGCAGGCTGAGAGACACAGAGTGAAGGAGGGGGCAGGCTGAGAGACACAGAGAGAAGGAGGGGGCAGGCTGAGAGACACAGAGAGAAGGAGGGGGCAGGCAGAGAGACACAGAGAGAAGGAGGGGGCAGGCAGAGAGACACAGAGAGAAGGAGGGGCAGGCTGAGAGACACAGAGTGAAGGAGGGGGCAGGCTGAGAGACACAGAGAGAAGGAGGGGGCAGGCTGAGAGAGACAGAGAGAAGGAGGGGGCAGGCTGAGAGACACAGAGAGAAGGAGGGGGCAGGCAGAGAGACAGTGAGAAGGAGGGGGCAGGCAGAGAGACACAGAGAGAAGGAGGGGGCAGGCTGAGAGACACAGAGAGAAGGAGGGGGCAGGCAGAGAGACAGAGAAGGAGGGGGCAAGCTGAGAGACACAGAGAGAAGGAGGGGGCAGGCTGAGAGACACAGAGAGAAGGAGGGGGCAGGCTGAGAGACACAGAGATAAGGAGGGGGCAGGCTGAGAGACGCAGGCTGAGAGACACAGAGTGAAGGAGGGGGCAGGCTGAGAGACACAGTGAGAAGGAGGGGGCAGGCTGAGAGACACAGAGAGAAGGAGGGGGCAGGCAGAGAGACACAGAGAGAAGGAGGGGGCAGGCAGAGAGACACAGAGAGAAGGAGGGGGCAGACTGAGAGACACAGAGAGAAGGAGGGGGCAGGCTGAGAGACACAGAGAGAAGGAGGGGGCAGGCTGAGAGACACAGAGAGAAGGAGGGGTCAGACTGAGAGACAGAGTGAAGGAGTGGGCAGGCTGAGAGACACAGAGAGAAGGAGGGGGCAGGCTGAGAGACACAGAGAGAAGGAGGGGGCAGGCAGAGAGACACAAAGAGAAGGAGGGGGCAGGCTGAGAGACACAGAGAGGAGGGGGCAGTCAGAGAGACACAGAGAGAAGGAGGGGGCAGGCGGAGAGACACAAAGAGAAGGAGGGGCAGGCTGAGAGACACAGAGAGAAGGAGGGGTAGTCAGAGAGACACAGAGAGAAGGAGGGGGCAGGCAGAGAGACACAAAGAGAAGGAGGGGGCAGGCTGAGAGACACAGAGAGGAGGGGGCAGTCAGAGAGACACAGAGAGAAGGAGGGGGCAGGCAGAGAGACACAAAGAGAAGGAGGGGCAGGCTGAGAGACACAGAGAGAAGGAGGGGCAGACTGAAAGACACAGAGAGAAGGAGGGGCAGTCAGAGAGACACAGAGAGACGGAGGGGGCAGGCAGAGAGACAAAGAGAAGGAGGGGCAGGTTGAGAGACACAGAGAGAAGGAGGGGGCAGGCAGAGAGACACAGAGAAGGAGGGGGCAGGCAGAGAGACACAGATAGCAGAAGGGGCAGGCAGAGAAACACAGAGAGAAGGAGGGGGCAGGCTGAGAGACACAGAGAGAAGGAGGGGGCAGGCTGAGAGAGACAGAGAGAAGGAGGGGGCAGGCTGAGAGACACAGAGAGAAGGACGGCGCAGGCTGAGAGAGACAAAGAGAAGGAGGGGGCATTCTGAGAGACACAGAGAAGGAGGGGGCAGGCAGAGAGACACAGAAAAGGATGGGGCAGGCAGAAAGACAGAGAGAAGGAGGGGGCAGGCTGAGAGACACAGAGAGAAGGAGGGGACAGGCTGAGAGACACAGAGAGAAGGAGGGGGCAGGCAGAGAGACAGAGAAAACGAGGGGGCAGACTGAGAGACACAGAGAGAAGGAGGGGGCAGGCTGAGAGACACAGAGAGATTGAGGGGGCAGGCAGAGAGACAGAGAGATAAGGAGGGGGCAGGCTGAGAGACACAGAGAGAAGGAGGGGGCAGGCTGAGAGACACAGAGAGAAGGAGGGGGCAGGCTGAGAGACAGAGAAAAGGAGGGGGCAGGCTGAGGGACACAGAGAGAAGGAGGGGGCAGGCAGAGAGACGGAGAGAAGGAGGGGGCAGTCAGAGAGACACAGAAGGAGGGGGCAGGCTGAGAGACACAGATAGAAGGAGGGGGCAGGCAGAGAGACACAGAGAGAAGGAGGGGGCAGGCAGAGACACAGAGAGAAGGAGGGCTCAGGCTGAGAGAGACAGAGAGAAGGAGGGGGCAGGCTGAGAGACACAGAGAGAAGGAGGGGGCAGGCTGAGAGACAGAGAGAAGGAGGGGGCAGACTGAGAGACACAGAGAGAAGGAGGGGGCAGGCTGAGAGACACAGAGAGAAGGAGGGGGCAGACTGAGACACAGAGAGAAGAAGGGGGCAGACTGAAAGACACAGAGAAGGAGGGGGCAGGCTGAGAGGCACAGAGAGAAGGAGGGGGCAGGCAGAGAGACAGAGAAGGAGGGGGCAGTCAGAGAGACACAGAAGGAGGGGGCAGGCTGAGAGACACAGAGAAGGAGGGGGCAGGCAGAGAGACAGAGAATGAGGGGGCAGGCTGAGAGACACAGAGAGAAGGAGGGGACTGGCTGAGAGACACAGAAATGGAGGGGGCAGGCTGAGGGACACCGAGAGAAGGAGGGGGCAGGCTGAGGGACACCGAGAGAAGGAGGGGGCAGGCTGAGAGAGACAGAAAAAGAGTGGGCAAGCATGAGAGACACAGAGAGAAGGAGGGGACAGGCTGAGAGACACAGAAAAGGAGGGGCAGGCTGAGAGACACAGAGAGAAGGAGGGGCAGGCTGAGAGACACAGAGAGAAGGAGGGGCAGGCTGAGAGACACAGAGAGAAGGAGGGGGCAGGCTGAGAGACACAGATGGAGGGGCAGGCTGAGAGACACACAGAGAAGGAGGGGGCAGGCTGAGAGACACAGAGAGGAGGGGGCAGGCTGAGAGACACAGAAGGAGGGGGCAGGCTGGGATACACAGAGAGAAGGAGGGGCAGGCTGAGAGAGACAGAGAGAAGGAGGGGCAGGCTGAGAGACAAAGAGAAGGAGGGGGCAGGCAGAGAGAGACAGACAGAAGGAGGGGGCAGGCAGAGAGACACAAAGAGAAGGAGGAGGCAGGCAGAGAGAGAGACAGAGAGAAGGAGGGGGCACACTGAGAGACAGAGAGAAGGAGGGGGCAGGCTGAGAGAGACAGATAGAAGGAGGGGGCAGGCTGAGAGACACAGAGAAAAGGAGGGGGCAGGCTGAGAGACACAGAGAAGGAGGGAGCAGACTGAGAGACAGAGAGAGAAGGAGGGGGCAGGCAGAGAGACACAGAGAGAAGGAGGGGGCAGGCAGAGAGACAGAGAGAAGGAGGGGGCAGTCAGAGACACAGAAGGAGGGGGCAGGCTGAGAGACACAGAGAAGGAGGGGGCAGGCAGAGAGACACAGAGAGAATGAGGGGGCAGGCTGAGAGAATCAGAGAGAAGGAGGGGGCAGGCAGAGAGACAGAGAGAATGAGGGGGCAGGCTGAGAGACACAGAGAAGGAGGGGACTGGCTAAGAGACACAGAAAAGGAGGGAGCAGGCTGAGAGACACAGAGAGAAGGAGTGGGCAGGCTGAGGGACACCGAGAGAAGGAGGGGGCAGGCTGAGAGAGACAGAAAAAGAGGGGGCAAGCTGAGAGACACAGAGAGAAGGAGGGGACAGGCTGAGAGACACAGAAAAGGAGGGGCAGGCTGAGAGACACAGAGAGAAGGAGGGGCAGGCTGAAAGACAGAGAGAAGGAGGGGGCAGGCTGAGAGACACAGATGGAGGGGCAGGCTGAGAGACACACAGAGAAGGAGGGGGCAGGCTGAGAGACACAGAGAGGAGGGGGCAGGCTGAGAGACACAGAAGGAGGGGGCAGGCTGAGATACACAGAGAGAAGGAGCGGCAGGCTGAGAGACACAGAAAGAAGGAGGGGCAGGCTGAGAGACAAAGAGAAGGAGGGGGCAGGCAGAGAGAGACAGACAGAAGGAGGGGGCAGGCAGAGAGACACAAAGAGAAGGAGGGGGCAGGCAGAGAGAGACAGAGAGAAGGAGGGGGCAGGCTGAGAGAGACAGATAGAAAGAGGGGCAGGCTGAGAGACAGAGAGAAGGAGGGGGCAGGCTGAGAGACACAGAGAAAAGGAGGGGGCAGGCTGAGAGACACAGAGAGAAGGAGGGGGCAGGCTGAGAGACACAGAGAGAAGGAGGGGCAGGCTGAGAGACACAGAGTGAAGGAGGGGGCAGGCTGAGAGACACAGAGAGAAGGAGGGGGCAGGCTGAGAGACGCAGGCTGAGAGACACAGAGTGAAGGAGGGGGCAGGCTGAGAGACACAGAGAGAAGGAGGGGGCAGGCTGAGAGACACAGAGAGAAGGAGGGGGCAGGCAGAGAGACACAGAGAGAAGGAGGGGGCAGGCAGAGAGACACAGAGAAGGAGGGGCAGGCTGAGAGACACAGAGTGAAGGAGGGGGCAGGCTGAGAGACACAGAGAGAAGGAGGGGGCAGGCTGAGAGACACAGAGAGAAGGAGGGGGCAGGCAGAGAGACAGTGAGAAGGAGGGGGCAGGCAGAGAGACACAGAGAAGGAGGGGGCAGGCTGAGAGACACAGAGAGAAGGAGGGGGCAGGCAGAGAGACAGAGAAGGAGGGGGCAAGCTGAGAGACACAGAGAGAAGGAGGAGGCAGGCTGAGAGACACAGAGAGAAGGAGGGGGCAGGCTGAGAGACACAGAGAGAAGGAGGGGGCAGGCTGAGAGACACCGAGAGAAGGAGGGGGCAGACTGAGAGACACAGAGAGGAGGGGGCAGGCTGAGAGACACAGAGAGAAGGAGGGGGCAGGCTGAGAGACACAGAGAGAAGGAGGGGTCAGACTGAGAGACACAGAGTGAAGGAGGGGGCAGGCTGAGAGACACAGAGAGAAGGAGGGGGCAGACTGAGAGACACAGAGAAGGAGGGGTCAGGCAGAGAGACACAAAGAGAAGGAGGGGGCAGGCTGAGAGACACAGAGAGGAGGGGGCAGTCAGAGAGACAGAGAGAAGGAGGGGGCAGGCAGAGTGACACAAAGAGAAGGAGGGGCAGGCTGAGAGACACAAAGAGAAGGAGGGGGCAGTCAGAGAGACACAGAGAGAAGGAGGGGGCAGGCAGAGAGACACAAAGAGAAGGAGGGGCAGGCTGAGAGACACAGAGAGAAGGAGGGGCAGTCAGAGAGACACAGAGAGAAGGAGGGGGCAGGCAGAGAGACACAGAGAAGGAGGGGCAGGTTGAGAGACACAGAGAGAAGGAGGGGGCAGGCAGAGAGACACAGAGAAGGAGGGGGCAGGCAGAGAGACACAGATAGAAGAAGGGGCAGGCAGAGAAACACAGAGAGAAGGAGGGGGCAGGCTGAGAGACACAGAGAGAAGGAGGGGGCAGGCTGAGAGAGACAGAGAGAAGGAGGGGGCAGGCTGAGAGACACAGAGAGAAGGAGGGCGCAGGCTGAGAGAGACAGAGAGAAGGAGGGGGCATTCTGAGAGACACAGAGAAGGAGGGGGCAGGCAGAGAGACACAGAAAAGGATGGGGCAGGCAGAAAGACAGAGAGAAGGATGGGGCAGGCTGAGAGACACAGAGAGAAGGAGGGGGCAGGCTGAGAGACACAGAGAGAAGGAGGGGACAGGCTGAGAGACACAGAGAGAAGGAGGGGGCAGGCTGAGAGACACAGAGAGAAGGAGGGGGCAGGCTGAGAGACACAGAGAGAAGGAGGGGGCAGGCTGAGAGACACAGAGAAAAGGAGGGGGCAGGCTGAGAGACACAGAGAAAAGGAGGGGGCAGGCTGAGGGACACAGAGAGAAGGAGGGGGCAGGCAGAGAGACACAGAGAGAAGGGGGGGGCAGGCAGAGAGACAGAGAGAATGAGGGGGCAGGCTGAGAGACAGAGAGAAGGAGGGGGCAGGCAGAGAGACAGAGAGAAGGAGGGGGCAGTCAGAGAGACACAGAAGGAGGGGGCAGGCTGAGAGACACAGATAGAAGGAGGGGGCAGGCAGAGAGACACAGAGAGAAGGAGGGGGCAGGCTGAGAGACACAGAGAGAAGGAGGGGGCAGGCAGAGACATAGAGAGAAGGAGGGGGCAGGCTGAGAGACACAGAGAGAAGGAGGGCGCAGGCTGAGAGAGACAGAGAGAAGGAGGGGGCAGGCTGAGAGACACAGAGAGAAGGAGGGGGCAGGCTGAGAGACACAGAGAGAAGGAGGGGGCAGACTGAGACACAGAGAGAAGGAGGGGGCAGGCTGAGAGACACAGAGAGAAGGAGGGGTCAGACTGAGAGACAGAGTGAAGGAGGGGGCAGGCTGAGAGACACAGAGAGAAGGAGGGGGCAGGCTGAGAGACACACAGAGAAGGAGGAGTCAGACTGAGAGACAGAGTGGAGTGGGCAGGCTGAGAGACACAGAGAGAAGGAGGGGGCAGGCTGAGAGACACACAGAGAAGGAGGGGGCAGGCTGAGAGACAGTGAAGGAGGGGGCAGGCAGAGAAACACAAAGAGAAGGAGGGGGCAGGCTGAGAGACACAGAGAAGGACGGGGCAGGCTGAGAGACACAGAGAGAAGGAGGGGGCAGGCTGAGAGACACAGAGAGAAGGAGGGGGCAGGCAGAGAGACACAGAGAGAAGGAGGGGGCAGGCAGAGAGACAGAGAGAAGGAGGGGCAGGCTGAGAGACACAGAGAAGGAGGGAGCAGACTGAGAGACAGAGAGAGAAGGAGGGGGCAGGCAGAGAGACACAGAGAGAAGGAGGGGGCAGGCAGAGAGACAGAGAGAAGGAGGGGGCAGTCAGAGAGACACAGAAGGAGGGGGCAGGCTGAGAGACACAGAGAAGGAGGGGGCAGGCAGAGAGACACAGAGAGAATGAGGGGGCAGGCTGAGAGAATCAGAGAGAAGGAGGGGGCAGGCAGAGAGACAGAGAGAATGAGGGGGCAGGCTGAGAGACACAGAGAAGGAGGGGACTGGCTAAGAGACACAGAAAAGGAGGGAGCAGGCTGAGAGACACAGAGAGAAGGAGTGGGCAGGCTGAGGGACACCGAGAGAAGGAGGGGGCAGGCTGAGAGAGACAGAAAAAGAGGGGGCAAGCTGAGAGACACAGAGAGAAGGAGGGGACAGGCTGAGAGACACAGAAAAGGAGGGGCAGGCTGAGAGACACAGAGAGAAGGAGGGACAGGCTGAAAGACAGAGAGAAGGAGGGGGCAGGCTGAGAGACACAGATGGAGGGGCAGGCTGAGAGACACACAGAGAAGGAGGGGGCAGGCTGAGAGACACAGAGAGGAGGGGGCAGGCTGAGAGACACAGAAGGAGGGGGCAGGCTGAGATACACAGAGAGAAGGAGCGGCAGGCTGAGAGACACAGAAAGAAGGAGGGGCAGGCTGAGAGACAAAGAGAAGGAGGGGGCAGGCAGAGAGAGACAGACAGAAGGAGGGGGCAGGCAGAGAGACACAAAGAGAAGGAGGGGGCAGGCAGAGAGAGACAGAGAGAAGGAGGGGGCAGGCTGAGAGAGACAGATAGAAAGAGGGGCAGGCTGAGAGACACAGAGAGAAGGAGGGGGCAGGCTGAGAGACACAGAGAAAAGGAGGGGGCAGGCTGAGAGACACAGAGAGAAGGAGGGGGCAGGCTGAGAGACACAGAGAGAAGGAGGGGCAGGCTGAGAGACACAGAGTGAAGGAGGGGGCAGGCTGAGAGACACAGAGAGAAGGAGGGGGCAGGCTGAGAGACGCAGGCTGAGAGACACAGAGTGAAGGAGGGGGCAGGCTGAGAGACACAGAGAGAAGGAGGGGGCAGGCTGAGAGACACAGAGAGAAGGAGGGGGCAGGCAGAGAGACACAGAGAGAAGGAGGGGGCAGGCAGAGAGACACAGAGAAGGAGGGGCAGGCTGAGAGACACAGAGTGAAGGAGGGGGCAGGCTGAGAGACACAGAGAGAAGGAGGGGGCAGGCTGAGAGACACAGAGAGAAGGAGGGGGCAGGCAGAGAGACAGTGAGAAGGAGGGGGCAGGCAGAGAGACACAGAGAGAAGGAGGGGGCAGGCTGAGAGACACAGAGAGAAGGAGGGGGCAGGCAGAGAGACAGAGAAGGAGGGGGCAAGCTGAGAGACACAGAGAGAAGGAGGAGGCAGGCTGAGAGACACAGAGAGAAGGAGGGGGCAGGCTGAGAGACACAGAGAGAAGGAGGGGGCAGGCTGAGAGACACCGAGAGAAGGAGGGGGCAGACTGAGAGACACAGAGAGGAGGGGGCAGGCTGAGAGACACAGAGAGAAGGAGGGGGCAGGCTGAGAGACACAGAGAGAAGGAGGGGTCAGACTGAGAGACACAGAGTGAAGGAGGGGGCAGGCTGAGAGACACAGAGAGAAGGAGGGGGCAGACTGAGAGACACAGAGAAGGAGGGGTCAGGCAGAGAGACACAAAGAGAAGGAGGGGGCAGGCTGAGAGACACAGAGAGGAGGGGGCAGTCAGAGAGACAGAGAGAAGGAGGGGGCAGGCAGAGTGACACAAAGAGAAGGAGGGGCAGGCTGAGAGACACAAAGAGAAGGAGGGGGCAGTCAGAGAGACACAGAGAGAAGGAGGGGGCAGGCAGAGAGACACAAAGAGAAGGAGGGGCAGGCTGAGAGACACAGAGAGAAGGAGGGGCAGTCAGAGAGACACAGAGAGAAGGAGGGGGCAGGCAGAGAGACACAGAGAAGGAGGGGCAGGTTGAGAGACACAGAGAGAAGGAGGGGGCAGGCAGAGAGACACAGAGAAGGAGGGGGCAGGCAGAGAGACACAGATAGAAGAAGGGGCAGGCAGAGAAACACAGAGAGAAGGAGGGGGCAGGCTGAGAGACACAGAGAGAAGGAGGGGGCAGGCTGAGAGAGACAGAGAGAAGGAGGGGGCAGGCTGAGAGACACAGAGAGAAGGAGGGCGCAGGCTGAGAGAGACAGAGAGAAGGAGGGGGCATTCTGAGAGACACAGAGAAGGAGGGGGCAGGCAGAGAGACACAGAAAAGGATGGGGCAGGCAGAAAGACAGAGAGAAGGATGGGGCAGGCTGAGAGACACAGAGAGAAGGAGGGGGCAGGCTGAGAGACACAGAGAGAAGGAGGGGACAGGCTGAGAGACACAGAGAGAAGGAGGGGGCAGGCTGAGAGACACAGAGAGAAGGAGGGGGCAGGCTGAGAGACACAGAGAGAAGGAGGGGGCAGGCTGAGAGACACAGAGAAAAGGAGGGGGCAGGCCGAGAGACACAGAGAAAAGGAGGGGGCAGGCTGAGGGACACAGAGAGAAGGAGGGGGCAGGCAGAGAGACACAGAGAGAAGGGGGGGGCAGGCAGAGAGACAGAGAGAATGAGGGGGCAGGCTGAGAGACAGAGAGAAGGAGGGGGCAGGCAGAGAGACAGAGAGAAGGAGGGGGCAGTCAGAGAGACACAGAAGGAGGGGGCAGGCTGAGAGACACAGATAGAAGGAGGGGGCAGGCAGAGAGACACAGAGAGAAGGAGGGGGCAGGCTGAGAGACACAGAGAGAAGGAGGGGGCAGGCAGAG
Organism: Pseudophryne corroboree; assembly: GCF_028390025.1. NCBI lineage: Eukaryota > Metazoa > Chordata > Amphibia > Anura > Myobatrachidae > Pseudophryne > Pseudophryne corroboree. The sequence continues at coordinate 106,785 of NW_026970126.1, read as the reverse complement.
ACATAGAGAGAAGGAGGGGGCAGGCTGAGAGACACAGAGAGAAGGAGGGCGCAGGCTGAGAGAGACAGAGAGAAGGAGGGGGCAGGCTGAGAGACACAGAGAGAAGGAGGGGGCAGGCTGAGAGACACAGAGAGAAGGAGGGGGCAGACTGAGACACAGAGAGAAGGAGGGGGCAGGCTGAGAGACACAGAGAGAAGGAGGGGTCAGACTGAGAGACAGAGTGAAGGAGGGGCAGGCTGAGAGACACAGAGAGAAGGAGGGGGCAGGCTGAGAGACACACAGAGAAGGAGGAGTCAGACTGAGAGACAGAGTGGAGTGGGCAGGCTGAGAGACACAGAGAGAAGGAGGGGGCAGGCTGAGAGACACACAGAGAAGGAGGGGGCAGGCTGAGAGACAGTGAAGGAGGGGGCAGGCAGAGAAACACAAAGAGAAGGAGGGGGCAGGCTGAGAGACACAGAGAAGGACGGGGCAGGCTGAGAGACACAGAGAGAAGGAGGGGGCAGGCTGAGAGACACAGAGAGAAGGAGGGGGCAGGCAGAGAGACACAGAGAGAAGGAGGGGGCAGGCAGAGAGACAGAGAGAAGGAGGGGCAGGCTGAGAGACACAGAGAAGGAGGGGGCAGGCTGAGAGACACAGAGAAGGAGGGGGCAGGCTGAGAGACACAGAGAGAAGGAGGGGGCAGGCTGAGAGACACAGAGAAGGAGGGGGCAGGCTGAGAGACACAAAGAGAAGGAGGGGGCAGGCTGAGAGACACAGAGAGAAGGAGGGGGCAGGCTGAGAGACACAGAGAGAAGGAGGGGGCAGGCTGAGAGACACAGAGAAAAGGAGGGGGCAGGCTGAGAGACACAGAGAGAAGGATGGGTCAGACTGAGAGACACAGAAGGAGGGGGCAGGCTGAGAGACACAGAGAGAAGGAGGGGGAAGGCAGAGAGACACAGAGAGAAGGAGGGGGCAGGCTGAGAGACACAGAGAGAAGGAGGGGGCAGGCTGAGAGACACAGAGAGAAAGAGGGGGCAGGCTGAGGGACACAGAGAAAAGGAGGGGGCAGGCTGAGAGACACAGAGAGAAGGATGGGTCAGACTGAGAGACACAGAAGGAGGGGGCAGGCTGAGAGACACAGAGAGAAGGAGGGGGAAGGCAGAGAGACACAGAGAGAAGGAGGGGGCAGGCTGAGAGACACAGAGAGAAGGAGGGGGCAGGCTGAGAGACACAGAGAGAAGGAGGGGGCAGGCTGAGAGACAGAGAGAAGGAGGGGCAGGCAGAGAGACACAGATAAGGAGGGGGCAGGCTGAGAGACACAGAGAGAAGGAGGGGGCAGGCTGAGAGACACAGAGAGAAGGAGGGGGCAGGCTGAGAGACACAGAGAGAAGGAGGGGGCAGGCTGAGAGACACAGAGAAAAGGAGGGGGCAGGCTGAGAGACACAGAGAGAAGGATGGGTCAGACTGAGAGACACAGAAGGAGGGGGCAGGCTGAGAGACACAGAGAGAAGGAGGGGGAAGGCAGAGAGACACAGAGAGAAGGAGGGGGCAGGCTGCGAGACACAGAGAGAAGGAGGGGGCAGGCTGAGAGACACAGAGAGAAGGAGGGGGCAGACTGAGAGACACAGAGAGAAGGAGGGGCAGGCAGAGAGACACAGATAAGGAGGGGGCAGGCTGAGAGACACAGAGAGAAGGAGGGGGCAGGCAGAGAGACACAGAAAAGGAGGGGGCAGGCAGAGAGACAGAGAGAAGGAGGGAGCAGGCTGAGAGACACAGAGAGAAGGAGGGGGCAGGCTGAGAGACACAGAGAGAAGGAGGGGATAGGCTGAGAGACACAGAAATAGAGGGGGCAGGCAGAGACACAGAGATAAGGAGGGGGCAGGCTGAGAGACACAGAGAGAAGAAGGGGGCAGGCAGAGAGACACAGAGATAAGGAGGGGGCAGGCTGAGAGACACACCGAGAAGGAGGGGGCAGGCAGAGAGACACAGAGAGAAGGAGGGGGCAGGCTGAGAGACACAGAGAGAAGGAGGGGACAGGCTGAGAGACACAGAAATGGAGGGGGCAGGCAGAGACACAGAGATAAGGAGGGGGCAGGCTGAGAGACACAGAGAGAAGGAGGGGGCGGGCAGAGAGACTCAGAGAAGGAGGGGGCAGGCTGAGAGACACACAGAGAAGGAGGGGGCAGGCAGAGAGACACAGATAGAAGAAGGGGCAGGCAGAGAATCACAGAGAGAAGGAGGGGGCAGACTGAGAGACACAAAGAGAAGGAGGGGGCAGGCTGAGAGACACAGAGAGAAGGAGGGGGCAGGCTGAGAGACACAGAGAGAAGGAGGGGTCAGACTGAGAGACAGAGTGAAGGAGGGGGCAGGCTGAGAGACACAGAGAGAAGGAGGGGCAGACTGAAAGACACAGAGAGAAGGAGGGGGCAGGCTGAGAGACAGAGTGGAGGGGGGCAGGCTGAGAGACACAGAGAGAAGGAGGGGGCAGCCTGAGAGACACAGAGAGAAGGAGGGGGCAGGCTGAGAGAGAGAGAAGGAGGGGGCAGGCTGAGAGACACCGAGAGAAGAAGGGGCAGGCAGAGAGACACAGAGAAAACGAGGGGGCAGACTGAGAGACACAGAGAGAAGGAGGGGGCAGGCTGAGAGACACAGAGAGAAGGAGGGGGCAGGCAGAGAGACAGAGAGATAAGGAGGGGGCAGGCTGAGAGACACAGAGAAGGAGGGGGCAGGCTGAGAGACACAGAGAGAAGGAGGGGGCAGGCTGAGAGAAACAGAGATAAGGAGGGGGCAGGCAGAGAGACAGAGAGATAAGGAGGGGGCAGGCTGATAGACACAGAGAGAAGGAGGGGGCAGGCTGAGAGACACAGAGAGAAGGAGGGGCAGGCAGAGACACAGAGAGATAAGGAGGGGGCAGGCTGAGAGACACAGAGAGAAGGAGGGGCAGGCAGGGAGACACAGATAAGGAGGGGGCAGGCTGAGAGACACAGAGAGAAGGAGGGGGCATTCTGAGAGACACAGAGAAGGAGGGGGCAGGCAGAGAGACACAGAAAAGAATGGGGCAGGCAGAGAGACATAGAGAGAAGAAGGGGGCAGGCTGAGAGACACAGAGAAGGAGGGGGCAGGCTGAGAGACACAGAGAGAAGGAGGGGACAGGCTGAGAGACACAGAAATGGAGGGGGCAGGCAGAGACACAGAGAGATAAGGAGGGGGCAGGCTGAGAGACACAGAGAGAAGGAGGGGGGCAGGCTGAGAGACAGAGATAAGGAGGGGGCAGGCTGAGAGACAGAGAGAAGGAGCGGGCAGGCAGAGAGACACAGAAATGGAGGGGGCAGGCAGAGACACAGAGATAAGGAGGGGGCAGGCTGAGAGACACAGAGAGAAGGAGGGGGCAGGCTGAGAGACACAGAGAGAAGGAGGGGGCAGGCTGAGAGACACAGAGAGAAGGAGGGGGCAGGCTGAGAGACACAGAGAGAAGGAGGGGCAGGCTGAGAGACACAGAGAGAAGGAGGGGCAGGCTGAGAGACACAGAGAGAAGGAGGGGGCAGACTGAGAGACACAGAGAGAAGGAGGGGGCAGGCAGAGAGACACAGAGTGAAGGAGGGGGCAGGCTGAGAGACACAGAGAGAAGGAGGGGGCAGGCTGAGAGACACAAAGAGAAGGAGGAGTCTAACTGAGAGACAGAGTGAAGGAGTGGGCAGGCTGAGAGACACAGAGAGAAGGAGGGGGCAGGCTGAGAGAGACACAGAGAAGGAGGGGGCAGGCTGAGAGACAGAGTGAAGGAGGGGGCAGGCAGAGAGACACAGAGAGAAGGAGGGGCAGGCAGAGAGACAGAGAGAAGGATGGGTCAGACTGAGAGACACAGAAGGAGGGGGCAGGCTGAGAGACAGAGAGAAGGAGGGGGCAGGCAGAGAGACACAGAGAGGAGGGGGCAGACTGAGAGACACAGAGAGAAGGAGGGGCAGGCTGAGAGACACAGAGAGAAGGAGGGGGCAGGCAGAGAGACACAGAGAAGGAGTGGACAGGCAGAGAGACAGAGAGAAGGAGGGGGCAGGCAGAGATACACAGAGAGAAGGAGGGGCAGGCTGAGAGACACAGAGAAAAGGAGGGGGCAGGCTGAGAGACACAGAGAGAAGGAGGGGGCAGGCAGAGAGACACAGAGAAAAGGAGGGGGCAGGCTGAGAGACACAGAGAGAAGGAGGGGGCAGCCTGAGAGACACAGAGAGGAGGGGGCAGGCTGAGAGAGAGAGAAGGAGGGGGCAGGCTGAGAGACACAGAGAGAAGAAGGGGCAGGCAGAGAGACACAGAAAACGAGGGGGCAGACTGAGAGACACAGAGAAGGAGGGGGCAGGCTGAGAGACACAGAGAGAAGGAGGGGGCAGGCAGAGAGACAGAGAGATAAGGAGGGGGCAGTCAGAGAGACAGAGAAGGAGGGGGCAGGCTGAGAGACAGAGAGAAGGAGTGGGCAGGCTGAGAGACACAGAGATAAGGAGGGGGCAGGCAGAGAGACAGAGAGATAAGGAGGTGGCAGGCTGAGAGACACAGAGAGAAGGAGGGGGCAGGCTGAGAGACACAGAGAAGGAGGGGCAGGCAGAGACACAGATAAGGAGGGGGCAGGCTGAGAGACACAGAGAGAAGGAGGGGCAGGCAGAGAGACACAGATAAGGAGGGGGCAGGCAGAGAGAGACAGAGATAAGGAGGGGGCAGGCGAGAGACAGATAAGGAGGGGGCAGGCAGAGAGACACAAAGAGAAGGAGGGGGCAGGCTGAGAGACACAGAGAGAAGGAGGGGGCAGGCTGAGAGACACAGAGAGAAGGAGGGGGCAGGCTGAGAGACACAGAGAGAAGGAGGGGGCAGGCTGAGAGACACAGAGAGAAGGAGGGGGCAGGCTGAGAGACACAGAGAGAAGGAGGGGGCAGGCAGAGAGACACAGAGAGGAGGAGGGGCAGGCTGAGAGACACAGAGTGAAGGAGGGGCAGGCTGAGAGACACAGAGTGAAGGAGGGGGCAGGCTGAGAGACACAAAGAGAAGGAGGGGGCAGGCTGAGAGAGCGAGAAGGAGGGGACAGGCTGAGAGACACAGAGAGAAGAAGGGGCAGGCAGAGAGACACAGAGAGAAGGAGGGGGCAGGCTGAGAGACAGAGATAAGGAGGGGGCAGGCAGAGAGACTGAGAGATAAGGAGCGGGCAGGCTGAGAGAGACAGAGAGAAGGAGGGGGCAGGCTGAGAGACACAGAGAGAAGGAGGGGCAGGCAGAGACAGAGAGATAAGGAGGGGGCAGGCTGAGAGACACAGAGAGAAGGAGGGGGCAGGCTGAGAGACACAGAGAGAAGGAGGGGGCAGGCTGAGAGACACAGAGAGAAGGAGGGGGCAGGCAGAGAGACACAGAAAAGGAGGGGGCAGGCAGAGAGACACAGAGAGAAGGAGGGGGCAGGCAGAGAGACACAGAAAAGGATGGGGCAGGCAGAGAGACATAGAGAGAAGGAGGGGGCAAGCTGAGAGACACAGAGAAGGAGGGGGCAGGCTGAGAGACACAGAGAGAAGAAGGGGACAGGCTGAGAGACACAGAAATGGAGGGGGCAGGCAGAGACACAGAGAGATAAGGAGGGGGCAGGCTGAGAGACACAGAGAGAAGGAGGGGGCAGGCTGAGAGACACAGAGATAAGGAGGGGGCAGGCTGAGAGACAGAGAGAAGGAGGGGGCAGGCAGAGTGACACAAAGAGAAGGAGGGGCAGGCTGAGAGACACAAAGAGAAGGAGGGGGCAGTCAGAGAGACACAGAGAGAAGGAGGGGGCAGGCAGAGAGACACAAAGAGAAGGAGGGGCAGGCTGAGAGAGACAGAGAGAAGGAGGGGGCAGGCTGAGAGACAGAGAGAAGGAGGGCGCAGGCTGAGAGAGACAGAGAGAAGGAGGGGGCATTCTGAGAGACACAGAGAAGGAGGGGGCAGGCAGAGAGACACAGAAAAGGATGGGGCAGGCAGAAAGACAGAGAGAAGGATGGGGCAGGCTGAGAGACACAGAGAGAAGGAGGGGGCAGGCTGAGAGACACAGAGAGAAGGAGGGGGCAGGCTGAGAGACACAGAGAGAAGGAGGGGGCAGGCTGAGAGACACAGAGAGAAGGAGGGGGCAGGCTGAGAGACACAGAGAAAAGGAGGGGGCAGGCTGAGAGACACAGAGAAAAGGAGGGGGCAGGCTGAGGGACACAGAGAGAAGGAGGGGGCAGGCAGAGAGACACAGAGAGAAGGGGGGGACAGGCAGAGAGACACAGAGAGAATGAGGGGGCAGGCTGAGAGACAGAGAGAAGGAGGGGGCAGGCAGAGAGACAGAGAGAAGGAGGGGGCAGTCAGAGAGACACAGAAGGAGGGGGCAGGCTGAGAGACACAGATAGAAGGAGGGGGCAGGCAGAGAGACACAGAGAGAAGGAGGGGGCAGGCTGAGAGACACAGAGAGAAGGAGGGGGCAGGCAGAGACATAGAGAGAAGGAGGGGGCAGGCTGAGAGAGACAGAGAGAAGGAGGGCGCAGGCTGAGAGAGACAGAGAGAAGGAGGGGGCAGGCTGAGAGACACAGAGAGAAGGAGGGGGCAGGCTGAGAGACACAGAGAGAAGGAGGGGGCAGACTGAGACACAGAGAGAAGGAGGGGGCAGGCTGAGAGACACAGAGAGAAGGAGGGGTCAGACTGAGAGACAGAGTGAAGGAGGGGGCAGGCTGAGAGACACAGAGAGAAGGAGGTGGCAGGCTGAGAGACACACAGAGAAGGAGGAGTCAGACTGAGAGACAGAGTGGAGTGGGCAGGCTGAGAGACACAGAGAGAAGGAGGGGGCAGGCTGAGAGACACACAGAGAAGGAGGGGGCAGGCTGAGAGACAGTGAAGGAGGGGGCAGGCAGAGAAACACAAAGAGAAGGAGGGGGCAGGCTGAGAGACACAGAGAAGGACGGGGCAGGCTGAGAGACACAGAGAGAAGGAGGGGGCAGGCTGAGAGACACAGAGAGAAGGAGGGGGCAGGCAGAGAGACACAGAGAGAAGGAGGGGGCAGGCAGAGAGACAGAGAGAAGGAGGGGCAGGCTGAGAGACACAGAGAAGGAGGGGGCAGGCTGAGAGACACAGAGAAGGAGGGGGCAGGCTGAGAGACACAGAGAGAAGGAGGGGGCAGGCTGAGAGACACAGAGAAGGAGGGGGCAGGCTGAGAGACACAAAGAGAAGGAGGGGGCAGGCTGAGAGACACAGAGAGAAGGAGGGGGCAGGCTGAGAGACACAGAGAGAAGGAGGGGGCAGGCTGAGAGACAGAGAAAAGGAGGGGGCAGGCTGAGAGACACAGAGAGAAGGATGGGTCAGACTGAGAGACACAGAAGGAGGGGGCAGGCTGAGAGACACAGAGAGAAGGAGGGGGAAGGCAGAGAGACACAGAGAGAAGGAGGGGGCAGGCTGAGAGACACAGAGAGAAGGAGGGGGCAGGCTGAGAGACACAGAGAGAAGGAGGGGGCAGGCTGAGAGACACAGAGAGAAGGAGGGGGCAGACTGAGACACAGAGAGAAGGAGGGGGCAGGCTGAGAGACACAGAGAGAAGGAGGGGTCAGACTGAGAGACAGAGTGAAGGAGGGGGCAGGCTGAGAGACACAGAGAGAAGGAGGTGGCAGGCTGAGAGACACACAGAGAAGGAGGAGTCAGACTGAGAGACAGAGTGGAGTGGGCAGGCTGAGAGACACAGAGAGAAGGAGGGGGCAGGCTGAGAGACACACAGAGAAGGAGGGGGCAGGCTGAGAGACAGTGAAGGAGGGGGCAGGCAGAGAAACACAAAGAGAAGGAGGGGGCAGGCTGAGAGACACAGAGAGAAGGACGGGGCAGGCTGAGAGACACAGAGAGAAGGAGGGGGCAGGCTGAGAGACACAGAGAGAAGGAGGGGGCAGGCAGAGAGACACAGAGAGAAGGAGGGGGCAGGCAGAGAGACAGAGAGAAGGAGGGGCAGGCTGAGAGACACAGAGAAGGAGGGGGCAGGCTGAGAGACACAGAGAAGGAGGGGGCAGGCTGAGAGACACAGAGAGAAGGAGGGGGCAGGCTGAGAGACACAGAGAAGGAGGGGGCAGGCTGAGAGACACAAAGAGAAGGAGGGGGCAGGCTGAGAGACACAGAGAGAAGGAGGGGGCAGGCTGAGAGACACAGAGAGAAGGAGGGGGCAGGCTGAGAGACAGAGAAAAGGAGGGGGCAGGCTGAGAGACACAGAGAGAAGGATGGGTCAGACTGAGAGACACAGAAGGAGGGGGCAGGCTGAGAGACACAGAGAGAAGGAGGGGGAAGGCAGAGAGACACAGAGAGAAGGAGGGGGCAGGCTGAGAGACACAGAGAGAAGGAGGGGGCAGGCTGAGAGACACAGAGAGAAGGAGGGGGCAGGCTGAGGGACACAGAAAAGGAGGGGGCAGGCTGAGAGACACAGAGAGAAGGATGGGTCAGACTGAGAGACACAGAAGGAGGGGGCAGGCTGAGAGACACAGAGAGAAGGAGGGGGAAGGCAGAGAGACACAGAGAGAAGGAGGGGGCAGGCTGAGAGACACAGAGAGAAGGAGGGGGCAGGCTGAGAGACACAGAGAGAAGGAGGGGGCAGGCTGAGAGACAGAGAGAAGGAGGGGCAGGCAGAGAGACACAGATAAGGAGGGGGCAGGCTGAGAGACACAGAGAGAAGGAGGGGGCAGGCTGAGAGACACAGAGAGAAGGAGGGGGCAGGCTGAGAGACACAGAGAGAAGAAGGGGGCAGGCTGAGAGACACAGAGAAAAGGAGGGGGCAGGCTGAGAGACACAGAGAGAAGGATGGGTCAGACTGAGAGACACAGAAGGAGGGGGCAGGCTGAGAGACACAGAGAGAAGGAGGGGGAAGGCAGAGAGACACAGAGAGAAGGAGGGGGCAGGCTGCGAGACACAGAGAGAAGGAGGGGGCAGGCTGAGAGACACAGAGAGAAGGAGGGGGCAGACTGAGAGACACAGAGAGAAGGAGGGGCAGGCAGAGAGACACAGATAAAGAGGGGGCAGGCTGAGAGACACAGAGAGAAGGAGGGGGCAGGCTGAGAGACACAGAGAGAAGGAGGGGGCAGGCAGAGAGACACAGAAAAGGAGGGGGCAGGCAGAGAGACAGAGAGAAGGAGGGAGCAGGCTGAGAGACACAGAGAGAAGGAGGGGGCAGGCTGAGAGACACAGAGAGAAGGAGGGGATAGGCTGAGAGACACAGAAATAGAGGGGGCAGGCAGAGACACAGAGATAAGGAGGGGGCAGGCTGAGAGACACAGAGAGAAGAAGGGGGCAGGCAGAGAGACACAGAGATAAGGAGGGGGCAGGCTGAGAGACACACCGAGAAGGAGGGGGCAGGCAGAGAGACACAGAGAGAAGGAGGGGGCAGGCTGAGAGACACAGAGAGAAGGAGGGGACAGGCTGAGAGACACAGAAATGGAGGGGGCAGGCAGAGACACAGAGATAAGGAGGGGGCAGGCTGAGAGACACAGAGAGAAGGAGGGGGCGGGCAGAGAGACTCAGAGAAGGAGGGGGCAGGCTGAGAGACACACAGAGAAGGAGGGGGCAGGCAGAGAGACACAGATAGAAGAAGGGGCAGGCAGAGAATCACAGAGAGAAGGAGGGGGCAGACTGAGAGACACAAAGAGAAGGAGGGGGCAGGCTGAGAGACACAGAGAGAAGGAGGGGGCAGGCTGAGAGACACAGAGAGAAGGAGGGGTCAGACTGAGAGACAGAGTGAAGGAGGGGGCAGGCTGAGAGACACAGAGAGAAGGAGGGGCAGACTGAAAGACACAGAGAGAAGGAGGGGGCAGGCTGAGAGACAGAGTGGAGGGGGGCAGGCTGAGAGACACAGAGAGAAGGAGGGGGCAGCCTGAGAGACACAGAGAGAAGGAGGGGGCAGGCTGAGAGAGAGAGAAGGAGGGGGCAGGCTGAGAGACACAGAGAGAAGAAGGGGCAGGCAGAGAGACACAGAGAAAACGAGGGGGCAGACTGAGAGACACAGAGAGAAGGAGGGGGCAGGCTGAGAGACACAGAGAGAAGGAGGGGGCAGGCAGAGAGACAGAGAGATAAGGAGGGGGCAGGCTGAGAGACACAGAGAAGGAGGGGGCAGGCTGAGAGACACAGAGAGAAGGAGGGGGCAGGCTGAGAGAAACAGAGATAAGGAGGGGGCAGGCAGAGAGACAGAGAGATAAGGAGGGGGCAGGCTGATAGACACAGAGAGAAGGAGGGGGCAGGCTGAGAGACACAGAGAGAAGGAGGGGCAGGCAGAGACACAGAGAGATAAGGAGGGGGCAGGCTGAGAGACACAGAGAGAAGGAGGGGCAGGCAGGGAGACACAGATAAGGAGGGGGCAGGCTGAGAGACACAGAGAGAAGGAGGGGGCATTCTGAGAGACACAGAGAAGGAGGGGGCAGGCAGAGAGACACAGAAAAGAATGGGGCAGGCAGAGAGACATAGAGATAAGAAGGGGGCAGGCTGAGAGACACAGAGAAGGAGGGGGCAGGCTGAGAGACACAGAGAGAAGGAGGGGACAGGCTGAGAGACACAGAAATGGAGGGGGCAGGCAGAGACACAGAGAGATAAGGAGGGGGCAGGCTGAGAGACACAGAGAGAAGGAGGGGGGCAGGCTGAGAGACACAGAGATAAGGAGGGGGCAGGCTGAGAGACAGAGAGAAGGAGCGGGCAGGCAGAGAGACACAGAAATGGAGGGGGCAGGCAGAGACACAGAGAGATAAGGAGGGGGCAGGCTGAGAGACACAGAGAGAAGGAGGGGGCAGGCTGAGAGACACAGAGAGAAGGAGGGGGCAGGCTGAGAGACACAGAGAGAAGGAGGGGGCAGGCTGAGAGACACAGAGAGAAGGAGGGGCAGGCTGAGAGACACAGAGAGAAGGAGGGGCAGGCTGAGAGACACAGAGAGAAGGAGGGGGCAGACTGAGAGACACAGAGAGAAGGAGGGGGCAGGCAGAGAGACACAGAGTGAAGGAGGGGGCAGGCTGAGAGACACAGAGAGAAGGAGGGGGCAGGCTGAGAGACACAGAAAAGGAGGAGTCTAACTGAGAGACAGAGTGAAGGAGTGGGCAGGCTGAGAGACACAGAGAGAAGGAGGGGGCAGGCTGAGAGAGACACAGAGAAGGAGGGGGCAGGCTGAGAGACAGAGTGAAGGAGGGGGCAGGCAGAGAGACACAGAGAGAAGGAGGGGGCAGGCTGAGAGACACAGAGAGAAGGAGGGGGCAGGCTGAGAGACACAGAGAGAAGGAGGGGGCAGGCAGAGAGACAGAGAGAAGGATGGGTCAGACTGAGAGACACAGAAGGAGGGGGCAGGCTGAGAGACAGAGAGAAGGAGGGGGCAGGCAGAGAGACACAGAGAGGAGGGGGCAGACTGAGAGACACAGAGAGAAGGAGGGGGCAGGCTGAGAGACACAGAGAGAAGGAGGGGCAGACTGAGAGACACAGAGAGAAGGAGGGGGCAGGCTGAGAGACAGAGTGAAGGAGGGGGGCAGGCTGAGAGACACAGAGAGAAGGAGGGGGCAGCCTGAGAGACACAGAGAGAAGGAGGGGGCAGGCTGAGAGAGAGAGAAGGAGGGGGCAGGCTGAGAGACACAGAGAGAAGAAGGGGCAGGCAGAGAGACACAGAAAACGAGGGGGCAGACTGAGAGACACAGAGAAGGAGGGGGCAGGCTGAGAGACACAGAGAGAAGGAGGGGGCAGGCAGAGAGACAGAGATAAGGAGGGGGCAGTCAGAGAGACAGAGAAGGAGGGGGCAGGCTGAGAGACAGAGAGAAGGAGTGGGCAGGCTGAGAGACACAGAGATAAGGAGGGGGCAGGCAGAGAGACACAGAGAGGAGGAGGGGCAGGCTGAGAGACACAGATAAGGAGGGGGCAGGCAGAGAGAGACAGAGATAAGGAGGGGGCAGGCGAGAGACAGATAAGGAGGGGGCAGGCAGAGAGACACAAAGAGAAGGAGGGGGCAGGCTGAGAGACACAGAGAGAAGGAGGGGGCAGGCTGAGAGACACAGAGAGAAGGAGGGGGCAGGCTGAGAGACACAGAGAGAAGGAGGGGGCAGGCTGAGAGACACAGAGAGAAGGAGGGGGCAGGCTGAGAGACACAGAGAGAAGGAGGGGGCAGGCAGAGAGACACAGAGAGGAGGAGGGGCAGGCTGAGAGACACAGAGTGAAGGAGGGGCAGGCTGAGAGACACAGAGTGAAGGAGGGGGCAGGCTGAGAGACACAAAGAGAAGGAGGGGGCAGGCTGAGAGAGCGAGAAGGAGGGGACAGGCTGAGAGACACAGAGAGAAGAAGGGGCAGGCAGAGAGACAGAGAGAAGGAGGGGGCAGGCTGAGAGACAGAGATAAGGAGGGGGCAGGCAGAGAGACTGAGAGATAAGGAGCGGGCAGGCTGAGAGAGACAGAGAGAAGGAGGGGGCAGGCTGAGAGACACAGAGAGAAGGAGGGGCAGGCAGAGACAGAGAGATAAGGAGGGGGCAGGCTGAGAGACACAGAGAGAAGGAGGGGGCAGGCTGAGAGACACAGAGAGAAGGAGGGGGCAGGCTGAGAGACACAGAGAGAAGGAGGGGGCAGGCAGAGAGACACAGAAAAGGAGGGGGCAGGCAGAGAGACACAGAGAGAAGGAGGGGGCAGGCAGAGAGACACAGAAAAGGATGGGGCAGGCAGAGAGACATAGAGAGAAGGAGGGGGCAAGCTGAGAGACACAGAGAAGAAGGGGACAGGCTGAGAGACACAGAAATGGAGGGGGCAGGCAGAGACACAGAGAGATAAGGAGGGGGCAGGCTGAGAGACACAGAGAGAAGGAGGGGGCAGGCTGAGAGACACAGAGATAAGGAGGGGGCAGGCTGAGAGACAGAGAGAAGGAGCGGGCAGGCAGAGAGACACAGAAATGGAGGGGGCAGGCAGAGACACAGAGAGATAAGGAGGGGGCAGGCTGAGAGACACAGAGAGAAGGAGGGGGCAGGCTGAGAGACACAGAGAGAAGGAGGGGGCAGGCTGAGAGACACAGAGAGAAGGAGGGGGCAGACTGAGAGACACAGAGAGAAGGAGTGGGCAGGCTGAGAGACACAGAGAGAAGGAGGGGGCAGGCTGAGAGACACAGAGAGAAGGAGGGGGCAGGCTGAGAGACAGAATGAAGGAGGGGGCAGGCAGAGAGACACAAAGAGAAGGAAGGGGGCAGGCTGAGAGACACAGAGAGAAGGAGGGGGCAGGCTGAGAGACACAGAGAGAAGGAGGGGGCAGGCTGAGAGACACAGAGAGAAGGAGGGGGCAGGCAGAGAGACAGAGAGAAGGAGGGGGCAGGCAGAGAGACACAGAGAGAAGGAGGGGGCAGGCTGAGAGACACAGAGAGAAGGATGGGTCAGACTGAGAGACACAGAAGGAGGGGGCAGGCTGAGAGACACAGAGAGAAGGAGGGGGCAGGCAGAGAGACAGAGAGAATGAGGGGGCAGGCAGAGAGAGACAGAGAGAAGGAGGGGGCAGGCTGAGAGACACAGAGAGAAGGATGGGTCAGACTGAGAGACACAGAAGGAGGGGGCAGGCTGAGAGACACAGAGAGAAGGAGTGGGCAGGCAGAGAGACAGAGAGAAGGAGGGGCAGGCAGAGACACAGATAGATAAGGAGGGGGCAGGCTGAGAGACACAGAGAAGGAGGGGCAGGCAGAGAGACACAGATAAGGAGGGGGCAGGCTGAGAGAGACAGAGAGAAGGAGGGGGCAGGCTGAGAGACAAAGAAAAGGAGGGGGCAGGCAGAGAGACACAGAGAGAAGGAGGGGGCAGGCTGAGAGACACAGAGAGAAGGAGGGGACAGGCTGAGATACACAGAAATAGAGGGGGCAGGCTGAGAGACACAGAGAGATAAGGAGGGGGCAGGCTGAGAGACACAGAGAGAAGGAGGGGGCAGGCAGAGAGACACAGAGATAAGGAGGGGGCAGGCTGAGAGACACAGAGAGAAGGAGGGGGCAGGCAGAGAGACACAGAGAGAAGGAGGGGGCAGGCTGAGAGACACAGAGAAGGAGGGGACAGGCTGAGAGACACAGAAATGGAGGGGGCAGGCAGAGACACAGAGAGATAAGGAGGGGGCAGGCTGAGAGACACAGAGAGAAGGAGGGGGCGGGCAGAGAGACACAGAGAAGGAGGGGGCAGGCTGAGAGACACACAGAGAAGGAGGGGGCAGGCAGAGAAACACAGATAGAAGAAGGGGCAGGCAGAGAATCACAGAGAGAAGGAGGGGGCAGACTGAGAGACACAGAGAGAAGGAGGGGGCAGGCTGAGAGACACAGAGAGAAGGAGGGGGCAGGCTGAGAGACACAGAGAGAAGGAGGGGCAGACTGAGAGACACAGAGAGAAGGAGGGGGCAGGCTGAGAGACAGAGTGAAGGAGGGGGGCAGGCTGAGAGAGACAGAGAGAAGGAGGGGGCAGCCTTAGAGACACAGAGAGAAGGAAGGGGCAGGCTGAGAGAGAGAGAGAGAAGGAGGGGGCAGGCTGAGAGACACAGAGAAAAGAAGGGGCAGGCTGAGAGACACAGAGAGAAGGAGGGGGCAGGCTGAGAGACACAGAGAGAAGGAGGGGGCAGGCTGAGAGACAGAGAGATAAGGAGGGGGCAGGCTGAGAGAGACAGAGAGATGAGGGGGCAGGCTGAGAGACACAGAGAGAAGGAGGGGGCAGGCTGAGAGACACAGAGAGAAGGAGGAGCAGGCAGAGACACAGAGAGATAAGGAGGGGGCAGGCTGAGAGAGACAGAGAGAAGAAGGGGCAGGCAGAGCGACACAAATAAGGAGGGGGCAGGCTGAGAGACACAGAGAGAAGGAGGGGGCATTCTGAGAGACACAGAGAGAAGGAGGGGCAGACTGAGAGACACAGAAAAGGAGGGGGCAGGCAGAGAGACAGAGTGAAGGAGGGGGGCAGGCTGAGAGACACAGAGAGAAGGAGGGGGCAGGCTGAGAGAGAGAAGGAGGGGGCAGGCTGAGAGACACAGAGAGAAGAAGGGGCAGGCAGAGAGACACAGAGAAAACGAGGGGGCAGGCTGAGAGACACAGAGAGAAGGAGGGGGCAGGCTGAGAGACACAGAGAGAAGGAGGGGGCAGGCTTAGAGACACAGAGAGAAGGAGGGGACAGGCTGAGAGACACAGAAATGGAGGGGGCAGGCAGAGACACAGAGAGATAAGGAGGGGGCAGGCTGAGAGACACAGAGAGAAGGAGGGGCCAGGCTGAGAGACACAGAGATAAGGAGGGGGCAGGCTGAGAGACACAGGGAGAAGGAGGGGGCAGGCAGAGAGACACAGAAAAGGAGGGGGCAGGCTGAGACACAGAGAAGAAGGGGGCAGGCAGAGAGACGGAGAGAGAAGACGACTGCGTGGCTGAGAGATGGAGAGAGAAGAAGATGGTGTGGCTGAGAGAAGGAGAGAGAAGAATATGGTGTGGCTGAGAGACGGAGAGAGAAGACGACTGCGTGGCTGAGAGATGGAGAGAAAAGAATATGGTGTGGCTGAGAGAAGGAGAGAGAAGATGGTGTGGCTGAGAGACGGAGAGAAAAGAATATGGTGTGGCTGAGAGAAGGAGAGAGAAGATGGTGTGGCTGAGAGACGGAAGGAGAAGATGATGGTGTGGCTGAGAGACGGAGAGGAAAGAATATAGTGTGGCTGAGAGACGGAGGGAGAAGATGGTGTGGCTGAGAGACGGAGGGAGAAGATGTTGGTGTGGCTGAGAGACGGAGGGAGAAGATGATGGTGTGGCTGAGACGGAGGGAGAAGATGGTGTGGCTGAGAGACGGAGGGAGAAGATAATGGTGTGGCTGAGAGACGCAGGGCTTAGAAGGTGACACAGGTGGCATGAGTCTGGCTGATCCTCTGTTGTATGACGATGACTTTGGTTATATTCCTATACAAACAGGTATCTTCCGGACCATGTGATTTCCTACATGAAAAATGATTGCCGACTGATGACGCTGAAGAACCAGGGAGGATACATTTCTTTTCAAGTTCCCCATTGTGAGAAACCACCATGTAGGTAAGATGCATTTGGAATGGAAAGGAATGGGTGTTGTGCCATGTTGACACGCCCCCATTTGCAGTGGCCATGCCTCTTGTGGCGTGTGACTATGCCCATTTTTGGCGCACAAAGTACCATTAGGAATTGTTTTCTACTTGCGCTACTGCTGCTGCTGCACCTCTGTCTGTCCCTACGTTCCTTCTGCTCCTCTTTATGTCCCTGCTATCACCCTCTCTGTCTCTGTGTCCCTGCTGTCACTTTGTCTCTGTGTCCCTGCTGTCACACTCTCTGTCTCTGTGTCCCTGCTGCCACTCTGTGTCCCTGCTGTTACCCTCTCTGTCTGTGTCCCTGCTGTTATTCTCTCTGTCTCTGTGTCCCTGCTGCCACTCTGTGTCCCTGCTGTTACCCTCTCTGTCTGTGTCCCTGCTGTTACCCTCTCTGTCTGTGTCCCTGCTGTTACCCTCTCTGTCTGTCTGTGTCCCTGCTGTCACTCTCTGTCTCTGTGTCCCTGCTGTCACCCTCTCTGTGTCCCTGCTGCCACTCTCTGTCTCTGTGTCCCTGCTGTTACCCTCTCTGTCTGTGTTCCTGCTGTCACCCTCTCTGTCTTTGTCCCTGCTGCCACCCTCTCTGTCTGTGTCCCTGCTGCCACCCTCTCTGTCTCTGTGTCCCTGCTGCCACCCTCTCTGTCTGTGTCCCTGCTGCCACCCTCTCTGTCTCTGTGTCCCTGCTGCCACCCTCTCTGTCTGTGTCCCTGCTGCCATTCTCTGTCTCTGTGTCCCTGCTGTCACCCTCTCTGTGTCCCTGCTGCCACTCTCTGTCTCTGTGTCCCTGCTGCCACCCTCTCTGTCTCTGTGTCCCTGCTGCCATCCTCTCTGTCTCTGTGTCCCTGCTGCCACTCTCTGTCTCTGTGTCCCTGCTGTCACCCTCTCTGTCTCTGTGTCCCTGCTGTCATCCTCTCTGTCTCTGTGTCCCTGCTGCCACTCTCTGTCTCTGTGTCCCTGCTGTCACCCTCTCTGTCTGTGTCCCTGCTGCCACTCTCTGTCTCTGTGTCCCTGCTGCCACCGTCTCTGTGTCCCTGCTGCCACTCTCTGTCTCTGTGTCCCTGCTGCCACTCTCTGCCTCTGTGTCCCTGCTGCCACTCTCTGCCTCTGTGTCCCTGCTGCCACTCTCTGCCTCTGTGTCCCTGCTGCCACCCTCTCTGTCTCTGTGTCCCTGCTGTTACCCTCTCTGTCTCTGTGTCCCTGCTGTCACTCTTTGTCTCTGTGTCCCTGCTGTCACTCTCTCTGCCTCTGTGTCCCTGCTGTCACTCTCTCTGTCTCTGTGTCCCTGCTGCCACTCTGTGTCCCTGCTGTTACCCTCTCTGTCTATGTGTCCCTGCTGTCACCCTCTCTGTCTGTGTCTTTGCTGCCACCCTCTCTGTCTCTGTGTCCCTGCTGTCACCCTCTCTGTCTCTGTGTCCCTGCTGTCACCCTCTCTGTCTCTGTGTCCCTGCTGTCACCCTCTCTGTCTCTGTGTCCCTGCTGCCACTCTCTGTCTCTGTGTCCCTGCTGCCACCCTCTCTGTCTTTGTGTCCCTGCTGCCATCCTTTCTGTCTCTGTGTCCCTGCTGTCACCCTCTCTGTCTCTGTGTCCCTGCTGTCATCCTCTCTGTCTCTGTGTCCCTGCTGCCACTCTCTGTCTCTGTGTCCCTGCTGCCACCCTCTCTGTCTCTGTGTCCCTGCTGTCACCCTCTCTGTCTCTGTGTCCCTGCTGTCACCCTCTCTGTCTCTGTGTCCCTGCTGCCACTCTCTGTCTCTGTGTCCCTGCTGCCACCCTCTCTGTCTCTGTGTCCCTGCTGCCATCCTTTCTGTCTCTGTGTCCCTGCTGCCACTCTCTGTCTCTGTGTCCCTGCTGCCACCGTCTCTGTGTCCCTGCTGCCACTCTCTGTCTCTGTGTCCCTGCTGCCACCCTCTCTGTCTGTGTCCCTGCTGCCACCCTCTCTGTCTCTGTGTCCCTGCTGCCACCCTCTCTGTCTGTGTCCCTGCTGTCACCCTCTCTGTCTCTGTGTCCCTGCTGCCACCCTCTCTGTCTCTGTGTCCCTGCTGCCACCCTCTCTGTCTCTGTGTCCCTGCTGTCATCCTCTCTGTCTGTGTCCCTGCTGTCATCCTCTCTGTCTCTGTGTCCCTGCTGTCACCCTCTCTGTCTCTGTGTACCTGCTGTCATCCTCTCTGTCTCTGTGTCCCTGCTGCCACTCTCTGTCTCTGTGTCCCTGCTGCCACTCTCTGTCTCTGTGTCCCTGCTGCCACCGTCTCTGTGTCCCTGCTGCCACTCTCTGTCTCTGTGTCCCTGCTGCCACTCTCTGTCTCTGTGTCCCTGCTGCCACCCTCTCTGTCTGTGTCCCTGCTGCCACCCTCTCTGTCTCTGTGTCCCTGCTGCCACCCTCTCTGTCTCTGTGTCCCTGCTGCCACTCTCTGTCTCTGTGTCCCTGCTGCCATCCTCTCTGTCTCTGTGTCCCTGCTGCCACCCTCTCTGTCTCTGTGTCCCTGCTGCCATCCTCTCTGTCTCTGTGTCCCTGCTGCCACTCTCTGTCTCTGTGTCCCTGCTGTCACCCTCTCTGTCTCTGTGTCCCTGCTGTCATCCTCTCTGTCTCTGTGTCCCTGCTGCCACTCTCTGTCTCTGTGTCCCTGCTGTCACCCTCTCTGTCTGTGTCCCTGCTGCCACTCTCTGTCTCTGTGTCCCTGCTGCCACCGTCTCTGTGTCCCTGCTGCCACTCTCTGTCTCTGTGTCCCTGCTGCCACTCTCTGTCTCTGTGTCCCTGCTGCCACCCTCTCTGTCTGTGTCCCTGCTGCCACCCTCTCTGTCTCTGTGTCCCTGCTGCCACTGTCTCTGTCTCTTTTATCCCTGCTGTCACCCTCTCTGTCTCTGTGTCACTGCTGCCACTCTCTGTCTCTGTGTCCCTGCTGCCACCCTCTCTGTCTCTGTGTCCCTGCTGCCACCCTCTCTGTCTGTGTCCCTGCTGTCACCCTCTCTGTGTCCCTGCTGCCACCCTCTCTGTCTCTGTGTCCCTGCTGTCATCCTCTCTGTCTGTGTCCCTGCTGTCATCCTCTCTGTCTCTGTGTCCCTGCTGTCACCCTCTCTGTCTCTGTGTACCTGCTGTCATCCTCTCTGTCTCTGTGTCCCTGCTGCCACTCTCTGTCTCTGTGTCCCTGCTGCCACTCTCTGTCTCTGTGTCCCTGCTGCCACTCTCTGTCTCTGTGTCCCTGCTGTCACCCTCTGTCTCTGTGTCCCTGCTGCCACTGTCTCTGTCTCTTTTATCCCTGCTGTCACCCTCTCTGTCTCTGTGTCCCTGCTGCCACCCTCTCTGTCTCTGTGTCCCTGCTGTCACTCTTTGTCTCTGTGTCCCTGCTGTCACTCTCTCTGCCTCTGTGTCCCTGCTGTCACTCTCTCTGTCTCTGTGTCCCTGCTGCCACTCTGTGTCCCTGCTGTTACCCTCTCTGTCTATGTGTCCCTGCTGTCACCCTCTCTGTCTGTGTCTTTGCTGCCACCCTCTCTGTCTCTGTGTCCCTGCTGTCACCCTCTCTGTCTCTGTGTCCCTGCTGTCACCCTCTCTGTCTCTGTGTCCCTGCTGTCACCCTCTCTGTCTCTGTGTCCCTGCTGCCACTCTCTGTCTCTGTGTCCCTGCTGCCACCCTCTCTGTCTTTGTGTCCCTGCTGCCATCCTTTCTGTCTCTGTGTCCCTGCTGTCACCCTCTCTGTCTCTGTGTCCCTGCTGTCATCCTCTCTGTCTCTGTGTCCCTGCTGCCACTCTCTGTCTCTGTGTCCCTGCTGCCACCCTCTCTGTCTCTGTGTCCCTGCTGTCACCCTCTCTGTCTCTGTGTCCCTGCTGTCACCCTCTCTGTCTCTGTGTCCCTGCTGCCACTCTCTGTCTCTGTGTCCCTGCTGCCACCCTCTCTGTCTCTGTGTCCCTGCTGCCATCCTTTCTGTCTGTGTCCCTGCTGCCATCCTTTCTGTCTCTGTGTCCCTGCTGCCACTCTCTGTCTCTGTGTCCCTGCTGCCACTCTCTGTCTCTGTGTCCCTGCTGCCACCCTCTCTGTCTGTGTCCCTGCTGCCACCCTCTCTGTCTCTGTGTCCCTGCTGCCACCCTCTCTGTCTGTGTCCCTGCTGTCACCCTCTCTGTCTCTGTGTCCCTGCTGCCACCCTCTCTGTCTCTGTGTCCCTGCTGCCACCCTCTCTGTCTCTGTGTCCCTGCTGTCATCCTCTCTGTCTGTGTCCCTGCTGTCATCCTCTCTGTCTCTGTGTCCCTGCTGTCACCCTCTCTGTCTCTGTGTACCTGCTGTCATCCTCTCTGTCTCTGTGTCCCTGCTGCCACTCTCTGTCTCTGTGTCCCTGCTGCCACTCTCTGTCTCTGTGTCCCTGCTGCCACCGTCTCTGTGTCCCTGCTGCCACTCTCTGTCTCTGTGTCCCTGCTGCCACTCTCTGTCTCTGTGTCCCTGCTGCCACCCTCTCTGTCTGTGTCCCTGCTGCCACCCTCTCTGTCTCTGTGTCCCTGCTGCCACCCTCTCTGTCTCTGTGTCCCTGCTGCCACCCTCTCTGTCTCTGTGTCCCTGCTGCCACTCTCTGTCTCTGTGTCCCTGCTGCCATCCTCTCTGTCTCTGTGTCCCTGCTGCCACCCTCTCTGTCTCTGTGTCCCTGCTGCCATCCTCTCTGTCTCTGTGTCCCTGCTGCCACTCTCTGTCTCTGTGTCCCTGCTGTCACCCTCTCTGTCTCTGTGTCCCTGCTGTCATCCTCTCTGTCTCTGTGTCCCTGCTGCCACTCTCTGTCTCTGTGTCCCTGCTGTCACCCTCTCTGTCTGTGTCCCTGCTGCCACTCTCTGTCTCTGTGTCCCTGCTGCCACCGTCTCTGTGTCCCTGCTGCCACTCTCTGTCTCTGTGTCCCTGCTGCCACTCTCTGTGTCCCTGCTGCCACCCTCTCTGTCTGTGTCCCTGCTGCCACCCTCTCTGTCTCTGTGTCCCTGCTGCCACTGTCTCTGTCTCTTTTATCCCTGCTGTCACCCTCTCTGTCTCTGTGTCCCTGCTGCCACTCTCTGTCTCTGTGTCCCTGCTGCCACCCTCTCTGTCTCTGTGTCCCTGCTGCCACCCTCTCTGTCTGTGTCCCTGCTGTCACCCTCTCTGTCTCTGTGTCCCTGCTGCCACCCTCTCTGTCTCTGTGTCCCTGCTGCCACCCTCTCTGTCTCTGTGTCCCTGCTGTCATCCTCTCTGTCTGTCTCCCTGCTGTCATCCTCTCTGTCTCTGTGTCCCTGCTGTCACCCTCTCTGTCTCTGTGTACCTGCTGTCATCCTCTCTGTCTCTGTGTCCCTGCTGCCACTCTCTGTCTCTGTGTCCCTGCTGCCACTCTCTGTCTCTGTGTCCCTGCTGCCACTCTCTGTCTCTGTGTCCCTGCTGTCACCCTCTGTCTCTGTGTCCCTGCTGCCACTGTCTCTGTCTCTTTTATCCCTGCTGTCACCCTCTCTGTCTCTGTGTCCCTGCTGTCATCCTCTCTGTCTCTGTGTCCCTGCTGTCATCCTCTCTGTCTGTGTCCCTGCTGTCACCCTCTCTGTCTCTGTGTACCTGCTGTCATCCTCTCTGTCTCTGTGTCCCTGCTGCCACTCTCTGTCTCTGTGTCCCTGCTGCCACCCTCTCTGTGTCCCTGCTGCCACTCTCTGTCTCTGTGTCCCTGCTGCCATCCTCTCTGTCTCTGTGTCCCTGCTGCCATCCTCTCTGTCTCTGTGTCCCTGCTGCCACTCTCTGTCTCTGTGTCCCTGCTGCCACTCTCTGTCTCTGTGTCCCTGCTGCCACCCTCTCTGTCTCTGTGTCCCTGCTGCCACCCTCTCTGTCTCTGTGTCCCTGCTGCCATCCTCTCTGTCTCTGTGTCCCTGCTGCCACTCTCTGTCTCTGTGTCCCTGCTGTCACCCTCTCTGTCTCTGTGTCCCTGCTGTCATCCTCTCTGTCTCTGTGTCCCTGCTGCCACTCTCTGTCTCTGTGTCCCTGCTGCCACCCTCTCTGTCTCTGTGTCCCTGCTGTCACCCTCTCTGTCTCTCTGTCCCTGCTGTCACCCTCTCTGTCTGTGTCCCTGCTGCCACTCTCTGTCTCTGTGTCCCTGCTGCCACCGTCTCTGTGTCCCTGCTGCCACTCTCTGTCTCTGTGTCCCTGCTGCCACCCTCTCTGTCTGTGTCCCTGCTGCCACCCTCTCTATCTCTATCCCTGCTGCCACTCTCTGTGTCCCTGCTGCCACTCTCTGTCTCTGTGTCCCTGCTGCCACCCTCTCTGTCTGTGTCCCTGCTGCCACCCTCTCTGTCTCTGTGTCCCTGCTGCCACTGTCTGTCTCTTTTATCCCTGCTGTCACCCTCTCTGTCTCCCTGCTGCCACTCTCTGTCTCTGTGTCCCTGCTGCCACCCTCTCTGTCTCTGTGTCCCTGCTGCCACCCTCTCTGTCTGTGTCCCTGCTGTCACCCTCTCTGTCTCCCTGCTGCCACCCTCTCTGTCTCTGTGTCCCTGCTGCCACCCTCTCTGTCTCTGTGTCCCTGCTGTCATCCTCTCTGTCTGTGTCTCTGCTGTCATCCTCTCTGTCTCTGTGTCCCTGCTGTCACCCTCTCTGTCTCTGTGTACCTGCTGTCATCCTCTCTGTCTCTGTGTCCCTGCTGCCACTCTCTGTCTCTGTCCCTGCTGCCACCCTCTCTGTCTCTGTGTCCCTGCTGCCACTCTCTGTCTCTGTGTCCCTGCTGCCATCCTCTCTGTCTCTGTGTCCCTGCTGCCACTCTCTGTCTCTGTGTCCCTGCTGCCACCCTCTCTGTCTCTGTGTCCCTGCTGCCACCCTCTGTCTCCCTGCTGTCACTCTCTGTCTCTGTGTCCCTGCTGCCACTCTCTGTCTCTGTGTCCCTGCTGCCACCCTCTCTGTCTCTGTGTCCCTGCTGCCACCCTCTCTCTCTGTGTCCCTGCTGCCACCCTCTCTATCTCTGTGTCCCTGCTGCCACCCTTTCTGTCTCTGTGTCCCTGCTGTCACCCTCTCTGTCTCTGTGTCCCTGCTGTCACCCTCTCTGTCTCTGTGTCCCTGCTGCCACCCTCTCTGTCTCTGTGTCCCTGCTGTCACCCTCTCTGTCTCTGTGTCCCTGCTACCATCCTCTCTGTCTGTGTCCCTGCTGTCACTCTTTGTCTCTGTGTCCCTACTGTCACCCTCTCTGTCTCTGTGTCACTGCTGCCACCCTCTCTGTCTCTGTGTCCCTGCTGCCATCCTCTCTGTCTCTGTGTCCCTGCTGCCATCCTCTCTGTCTCTGTGTCCCTGCTGCCACTCTCTCTGTCTCTGTGTCCCTGCTGCCACCCTCTCTGTCTCTGTGTCCCTGCTGCCACTCTCTGTCTCTGTGTCCCTGTTGCCATCCTCTCTGTCTCTGTGTCCCTGCTGCCATCCTCTCTGTCTCTGTGTCCCTGCTGTCACCCTCTCTGTCTGTGTCCCTGCTGTCACTCTTTGTCTCTGTGTCCCTGCTGTCACCCTCTCTGTCTCTGTGTCCCTGCTGCCACTCTCTCTGTCTCTGTGTCCCTGCTGCCACTCTCTCTGTCTCTGTGTCCCTGCTGCCACCCTCTCTGTCTCTGTGTCCCTGCTGCCACCCTCTCTGCCTCTGTGTCCCTGCTGTCACCCTCTCTGTCTCTGTGTCCCTGCTGCCACCCTCTCTGTCTGTGTCCCTGCTGTCACTCTGTGTCCCTGCTGTCACCCTCTCTGTCTCTGTGTCCCTGCTGCCACCCTCTCTGTCTCTGTGTCCCTGCTGCCATCCTCTCTGTCTCTGTGTCCCTGCTGCCATCCTCTCTGTCTCTGTGTCCCTGCTGCCACTCTCTCTGTCTCTGTGTCCCTGCTGCCACCCTCTGTGTCCCTGCTGCCACCCTCTCTGTCTCTGTGTCCCTGCTGTCACCCTCTCTGTCTCTGTGTCCCTGCTGCCACTCTCTTTGTCTCTGTGTCCCTGCTGCCACCCTCTCTGTCTCTGTGTCCCTGCTGCCACCCTCTCTGTCTCTGTGTCCCTGCTGCCACTCTCTGGAAACTTCTAATTGCCTAATTAGTCTTGGGGTGGGGTTGGGATTGGGGTGAGGGGTGCATGAAAACAAACGTAGTGTTATACCTAATATAAAGGTGAGGGAGGAGTGAGGCATCCACTGCCAGCGTTATACCTAATACAAAGGTGAGGGAGGAGTGAGGCATCCATCACCAATGTTATACCTATTATAAAGGTGAGATAGGAGTGAGGCATCCATCACCAGTGTTATACATAATATAAAGGTGAGGGAGGAGTAAGGCATCCACTGCCAGCGTTATACCTAATATAAAGGTGAGGGAGGAGTGAGGCTTCCACCATCAGCGTTATACCTAATATAAAGGTGAGGGAGGAGTGAGGCATCCACCACCAGTGTGATACCTAATATAAAGGTGAGGGACGAGTGAGGCATCCACCACCAGCGTGATACCTAATATAAAGGTGAGGGAGTTGTGAGGCATCCACCACCAGCGTTATACCGAATATAAAGGTGAGGGAGGAGTGAGGCATCCATCGCCAGCGTGTTACCTAATATAAAGGTGAGGTAGGAGTGAGGCATCCACCGCCAGCGTTATACCTAATATAAAGGTGAGGGAGGAGTGAGGCATCCATCGCCAGCGTTATACTTAATATAAAGGTGAGGTAGGAGTGAGGCATCCATCGCCAGCGTGATACCTAATATAAAGGTGAGGGAGGAGTGAGGCATCCACCGCCAGCGTTATACCTAATATAAAGGTGAGGGAGGAGTGAGGTATCCACACCCAGTATTATACCTAATATAAAGGTGAGGGAGGACTGAGGCATCCACCACCAGCGTTATACCTAATATAAAGGTGAGGGAGGAGTGAGGCATCCACCTCCAGCGTATACCTAATATAAAGATGAGGGAGGAGTGAGGCATCCACCACCAGCGTGATACCTAATATAAAGGTGAGGGAGGAGTGAGGTATCCACACCCAGTATTATACCTAATATAAAGGTGAGGGAGGAGTGAGGCATCCACCACCAGCGTGATACCTAATATAAAGGTGAGGGAGGAGTGAGGTATCCACCACCAGCGTGATACCTAATATTAAGGTGAGGGAGGAGTGAGGCTTCCACCACCAGCGTTATACCTAATATAAAGGTGAGGGAGCAGTGAGGCATCCACCACCAGCGTTATACCTAATATAAAGGTGAGGGAGGAGTGAGGCATCCACCACCAGCGTTACACCTAATATAAAGGTGAGGGAGGAGTGAGCCATCCACCACCAGCGTTATACCTAATATAAAGGTGAGGGAGGAGTGAGCCATCCACCACCAGCGTTATACCTAATATAAAGGTGAGGGAGTTGTGAGGCATCCACCACCAGCGTTATACCTAATATAAAGGTGAGGGAGGAGTGAGGCATCCACCACCAGCGTTATACCTAATATAAAGGTGAGGGAGGAGTGAGGCATCCACCACCAGCGTTATACCTAATATAAAGGTGAGGGAGGAGTGAGGCATCCACCACCAGCGTTACACCTAATATAAAGGTGAGGGAGGAGTGAGGCATCCACCACCAGCGTTATACCTAATATAAAGGTGAGGGAGGAGTGAGGCATCCACTACCAGCGTTATAGCTAATATAAAGGTGAGGGAGGAGTGAGGCATCCACCACCAGCGTTATACCTAATATAAAGGTGAGGGAGGAGTGAGGCATCCACCACCAGCGTTATACCTAATATAAAGGTGAGGGAGGAGTGAGGCATCCACCACCAGCGTTATACCTAATATAAAGGTGAGGGAGGAGTGAGGCATCCACCACCAGCGTTATACCTAATATAAAGGTGAGGCATCCACCACCAGCGTTATAGCTAATATAAAGGTGAGGGAGGAGTGAGGCATCCACCACCAGCGTTATACCTAATATAAAGGTGAGGGAGGAGTGAGGCATCCACCACCAGCGTTATACCTAATATAAAGGTGAAGGAGGAGTGAGGCATCCACCACCAGCGTTAGACCTAATATAAAGGTGAGGGAGGAGTGAGGCATCCACCACCAGCGTTATACCTAATATAGAGGTGAGGGAGGAGTGAGGCATCCACCACCAGCGTTATACCTAATATAAAGGTGAGGGAGGAGTGAGGTATCCACCACCAGCGTGATACCTAATATAAAGGTGAGGGAGGAGTGAGGCATCCACCACCAGCGTGATACCTAATATACAGGTGAGGGAGGAGTGAGGCATCCACCACCAGCGTGTTACCTAATATAAAGGTGAGGGAGGAGTGAGGCATCCACCACCAGCGTGATACCTAATATAAAGGTGAGGGAGGAGTGAGGCATCCACCACCAGCGTTATACCTAATATAAAGGTGAGGGAGGAGTGAGGTATCCACCACAAGCGTGATACCTAATATGAAGGTGAGGGAGGAGTGAGGCATCCACCACCAGCGTGATACCTAATATACAGGTGAGGGAGGAGTGAGGCATCCACCACCAACGTGATACCTAATATAAAGGTGAGGGAGGAGTGAGGCATCCACCACCAGCGTGATACCTAATATAAAGGTGAGGGAGGAGTGAGCCATCCACCACCAGCGTGATACCTAATATAAAGGTGAGGGAGGAGTGAGGTATCCACCACAAGCGTGATACCTAATATGAAGGTGAGGGAGGAGTGAGGCATCCACCACCAGCGTGATACCTAATATACAGGTGAGGGAGGAGTGAGGCATCCACCACCAACGTGATACCTAATATAAAGGTGAGGGAGGAGTGAGGCATCCACCACCAGCGTTATACCTAATATAAAGGTGAGGGAGGAGTGAGGCATCCACCACCAGCGTTATACATTATTCCCTTGTTCTCTGGCAGGAGGAGATGGGGCACTTTTCCTATCCAGGGCTTCGATACGCTCAGATGATATGACTGGAAGAGGAAATAATGCAGAGTGTAAGTCAGGTGAGTGTTACCCAGGGTTCTAGATCACTGTTTAATACGAATATTAAATGTTAGTAAATTGAGGACACATGGATTAGGCGCTGGCGTGTGAATTGGCGGATTAGGCACTGGCGTGTGAATTGGCGGATTAGGCACTGGCGTGTGAATTGGCGGATTAGGCGCTGGCGTGTGAATTGTCGGATTAGGCGCTGGCGTGTGAATTGGCGGATTAGGCGCTGGCATGTGAATTGGCGGATTAGGCGCTGGCGTGTGAATTGGCGGATTAGACGGTGGCGTGTGAATTGGCGGTTTGGGCGGTGGCGAGTGATTTGGAGGATTGGGCGGTGGTGTGTGAATTGGCGGATTAGACGGTGGCGTGTGAATTGGCGGTTTGGGCGGTGGCGAGTGATTTGGCGGATTAGGTGCTGTCGTGTGATGTAAAATGTAACGATAGAGAACAGCGCTATGGGGGTATAACCATCAGAACAATTAATGAAAAGTTGACACAGCTTGGAGAATAAATAACAATATTTAATGTTCACAATTAATATGAATATACAGTCAATATAAAAACCTAATTTCCTAGTTCTATAATATGGCTGCAGTAGTCCATGTAGGGTCCCCAGTGAGGTGGATCTGAGCGTACTGCGTAACCCTGACTATGAATCTTGAGAATTATGGGGGTCATTCCGAGTTGTTCGCTCGCAAGGCGATTTTAGCAGAGTTGCTCACGCTAAGCCGCCGCCTACTGGGAGTGAATCTTAGCATCTTAAAATTGCGAACGATGTATTCGCAATATTGCGATTACACACCTCGTAGCAGTTTCTGAGTAGCTCCAGACTTACTCGGCATCTGCGATCAGTTCAGTGCTTGTCGTTCCTGGTTTGACGTCACAAACACACCCAGCGTTCGCCCAGACACTCCTCCGTTCCTCCGGCCACTCCTGCGTTTTTTCCGGAAACGGTAGCGTTTTTTCCCACACGCCCATAAAACGGCCTGTTTCCGCCCAGTAACACCCATTTCCTGTCAATCACATTACGATCGCCAGAACGATGAAAATGCCGTGAGTAAAATTCCTAAGTGCATAGCAAATTTACTTGGCGCAGTCGCAGTGCGGACATTGCGCATGCGCATTAAGCGGAAAATCGCTGCGATGCGAAGATTTTTACCGAGCGAACAACTTGGAATGACCCCCTATGTGATAGTTATAATGTTGATGTGGAATACGGAGAATCAGTATACGCCAGTACAGATGTGAATAAATGAGCCGTTCCAGCAACATAATCCAGGAAATAATCAGGAATAGTCACAGATGAATGGAAACCAATAGAGGATGCTGGGAACGTAGGTGACAGGGCCGTGTTCCAGTGATATGCACTAACGGGGTCAGTCAGGAGAAGTATGAGGACAGTTCTAGTGTAACAATCCCCCATTCCCCTATCAGAGGATCCCCTTACTCTCTCCCACCCAGAGCTGACATCCCCCCCATTCCCCTATCAGAACAGAGGATCCCCTTACTCTCTCCCACCCAGAGATGACATCCCCCCCATTCCCCTATCAGAAAAGAGGATCCCCTTACTCTCTCCCTCTCAGAGCTGACATCCCCCCATTCCCCTATCAGAACAGAGGATCCCCTTACTCTCTCCCTCTCAGATCTGACATCTCCCCCCATTCCCCTATCAGAACAGAGGATTCCCTTACTCTCTCCCTCTCAGAGCTGACATCCCCCCCATTCCCCTATCAGAACAGATGATCCCCTTACTCTCTCCCTCTCAGAGCTGACATCCCCCCCTCATTCCCCTATCAGAACAGATGATCCCCTTACTCTCTCCCTCTCAGATCTGACATCTCCCCCCATTCCCCTATCAGAACAGAGGATCCCCTTACTCTCTCCCTCTCAGATCTGACATCCACCCCATTCCCCTATCAGAACAGATGATCCCCTTACTCTCTCCCTCCCAGGGCTGACATCCCCCCCCCATTCCCCTATCAGAACAGAGGATCCGCTTACTCTCTCCCTCTCAGAGCTGACATCCCCCCATTCCCCTATCAGAACAGAGGATCCCCTTACTCTCTCCCTCTCAGATCTGACATCCCCCCCATTCCCCTATCAGAACAGATGATCCCCTTACTCTCTCCCTCTCAGAGCTGACATCCCCCCATTCCCCTATCAGAACAGACGATCCCCTTACTCTCTCCCTCTCAGATCTGACATCCCCCCCATTCCCCTATCAGAACAGATGATCCCCTTACTCTCTCCCTCCCAGGGCTGACATCCCCCCCATTCCCCTATCAGAACAGAGGATCCGCTTACTCTCTCCCTCCCAGGGCTGACATCCCCCCCATTCCCCTATCAGAACAGAGGATCCCCTTACTCTCTCCCTCTCAGATCTGACATCCCCCCATTCCCCTATCAGAACAGAGGATCCCCTTACTCTCTCCCTCTCAGATCTGACATCCCCCCCATTCCCCTATCAGAACAGATGATCCCCTTACTCTCTCCCTCCCAGGGCTGACATCCCCCCCATTCCCCTATCAGAACAGAGGATCCGCTTACTCTCTCCCTCTCAGAGCTGACATCCCCCCCATTCCCCTATCAGAACAGAGGATCCCCTTACTCTCTCCCTCCCTGATCTGACATCCCCCCCATTCCCTTATCAGAACAGAGGATCCCCTTACTCTCTCCCTCCCAGAGCTGACATCCCCCCATTCCCCTATCAGAACAGAGGATCCCCTTACTCTCTCCCTCCCAGAGCTGACATCCCCCCCCCCCATTCCCTTATCAGAGCAGAGGATACCCTTACTCTCTCCCTCTCAGAGCTGACATCCCCCTCATTCCCCTATCAGAACAGAGGATACCCTTACTCTCTCCCTCCCAGAGCTGACATCCCCCCATTCCCCTATCAGAACAGAGGATCCCCTTACTCTCTCCCTCCCAGAGCTGACATCCCCCCCCATTCCCCTATCAGAACAGAGGATCCCCTTACTCTCTCCCTCTCAGAGCTGACATCCCCCCCTCATTCCCCTATCAGAACAGATGATCCCCTTACTCTCTCTCTCTCAGATCTGACATCCCCCCCATTACCCTATCAGAACAGATGATCCCCTTACTCTCTCCCTCTCAGATCTGACATCCCCCCCATTCCCCTATCAGAACAGAGGATCCCCTTACTCTCTCCCTCTCAGAGCTGACATCCCCCCCATTCCCCTATCAGAACAGAGGATCCGCTTACTCTCTCCCTCTCAGAGCTGACATCCCCCCCATTCCCCTATCAGAACAGAGGATCCGCTTACTCTCTCCCTCTCAGAGCTGACATCCCCCCCATTCCCCTATCAGAACAGATGATCCCCTTACTCTCTCCCTCTCAGAGCTGACATCCCCCCATTCCCCTATCAGAACAGATGATCCCCTTACTCTCTCCCTCCCAGGGCTGACATCCCCCCCATTCCCCTATCAGAACAGATGATCCCCTTACTCTCTCCCTCCCAGAGCTGACCCCCCCCCCATTCCCCTATCAGAACAGAGGATCCCCTTACTCTCTCCCTCTCAGAGCTGACATCCCCCCCATTCCCCTATCAGAACAGATGACCCCCTTACTCTCTCCCTCTCAGAGCTGACATCCCCCCCATTCCCCTATCAGAACAGAGGATCCCCTTACTCTCTCCCTCTCAGAGCTGACATCCCCCCCATTCCCATATCAGAACAGAGGATCCCCTTACTCTCTCCCTCTCAGAGCTGACATCCCCCCATTCCCCTATCAGAACAGAGGATCCCCTTACTCTCTCCCTCTCAGATCTGACATCTCCCCCCATTCCCCTATCAGAACAGAGGATCCCCTTACTCTCTCCCTCTCAGATCTGACATCCCCCCCATTCCCCTATCAGAACAGATGATCCCCTTACTCTCTCCCTCCCAGGGCTGACATCCCCCCCATTCCCCTATCAGAACAGAGGATCCGCTTACTCTCTCCCTCTCAGAGCTGACATCCCCCCATTCCCCTATCAGAACAGAGTATCCCCTTACTCTCTCCCTCTCAGATCTGACATCCCCCCCATTCCCCTATCAGAACAGATGATCCCCTTACTCTCTCCCTCTCAGAGCTGACATCCCCCCATTCCCCTATCAGAACAGAGGATCCCCTTACTCTCTCCCTCTCAGATCTGACATCCCCCCCATTCCCCTATCAGAACAGATGATCCCCTTACTCTCTCCCTCCCAGGGCTGACATCCCCCCCATTCCCCTATCAGAACAGAGGATCCGCTTACTCTCTCCCTCCCAGGGCTGACATCCCCCCCATTCCCCTATCAGAACAGAGGATCCGCTTACTCTCTCCCTCTCAGAGCTGACATCCCCCCCATTCCCCTATCAGAACAGAGGATCCCCTTACTCTCTCCCTCCCAGATCTAACATCCCCCCCCATTCCCCTATCAGAACAGAGGATCCCCTTACTCTCTCCCTCCCAGAGCTGACATCCCCCCATTCCCCTATCAGAACAGAGGATCCCCTTACTCTCTCCCTCCCAGAGCTGACATCCCCCCCCCCCCCATTCCCCTATCAGAACAGAGGATACCCTTACTCTCTCCCTCTCAGAGCTGACATCCCCCTCATTCCCCTATCAGAACAGAGGAAACCCTTACTCTCTCCCTCCCAGAGCTGACATCCCCCCATTCCCCTATCAGAACAGAGGATCCCCTTACTCTCTCCCTCCCAGAGCTGACATCCCCCCCCCCATTCCCCTATCAGAACAGAGGATCCCCTTACTCTCTCCCTCTCAGAGCTGACATCCCCCCCTCATTCCCCTATCAGAACAGATGATCCCCTTACTCTCTCCCTCTCAGATCTGACATCCCCCCCATTCCCCTATCAGAACAGATGATCCCCTTACTCTCTCCCTCTCAGATCTGACATCCCCCCCATTCCCCTATCAGAACAGAGGATCCCCTTACTCTCTCCCTCTCAGCTGACATCCCCCCCATTCCCCTATCAGAACAGATGATCCCCTTACTCTCTCCCTCTCAGAGTTGACATCCCCCCATTCCCCTATCAGAACAGATGATCCCCTTATTCTCTCCCTCCCAGAGCTGACCCCCCCCCCATTCCCCTATCAGAACAGAGGATCCCCTTACTCTCTCCCTCTCAGAGCTGACATCCCCCCCATTCCCCTATCAGAACAGATGACCCCCTTACTCTCTCCCTCTCAGAGCTGACATCCCCCCCATTCCCCTATCAGAACAGAGGATCCCCTTACTCTCTCCCTCTCAGAGCTGACTCCCCCCCATTCCCCTATCAGAACAGAGGATCCGCTTACTCTCTCCCTCTCAGAGCTGACATCCCCACCATTCCCCTATCAGAACAGAGGACCCCCTTACTCTCTCCCTCTCAGAGCTGACATCCCCCCCATTCCCCTATCAGAACAGAGGATCCCCTTACTCTCTCCCTCCCAGAGCTGACATCCCCCCATTCCCCTATCAGAACAGATGATCCCCTTACTCTCTCCCTCCCAGGGCTGACATCCCCCCCATTCCCCTATCAGAACAGATGATCCCCTTACTCTCTCCCTCTCAGAGCTGACATCCCCCCCATTCCCCTATCAGAACAGAGGATCCGCTTACTCTCTCCCTCTCAGAGCTGACTTCCCCCCCCCATTCCCCTATCAGAACAGAGGATCCCCTTACTCTCTCCCTCTCAGAGCTGACATCCCCCCCATTCCCCTATCAGAGCAGATGATCCCCTTACTCTCTCCCTCCCAGAGCTGACATCCCCCCCATTCCCCTATCAGAACAGATGATCCCCTTACTCTCTCCCTCTCAGATCTGACCCCCCCCCCATTCCCCTATCAGAACAGATGATCCCCTTACTCTCTCCCTCTCAGAGCTGTCATCCCCCCATTCCCCTATCAGAACAGAGGATCCCCTTACTCTCTCCCTCTCAGAGCTGACATCCACCCCCCATTCCCCTATCAGAACAGATGATTCCCTTACTCTCTCCCTCAGAGCTGACATCCCCCCCATTCCCCTATCAGAACAGAGGATCCGCTTACTCTCTCCCTCTCAGAGCTGACATCCCCCCCATTCCCCTATCAGAACAGAGGATTCCCTTACTCTCTCCCTCTCAGAGCTGACATCCACCCCCCATTCCCCTATCAGAACAGATGATTCCCTTACTCTCTCCCTCAGAGCTGACATCCCCCCCATTCCCCTATCAGAACAGAGGATCCGCTTACTCTCTCCCTCTCAGAGCTGACATCCCCCCCATTCCCCTATCAGAACAGAGGATCCCCTTACCCTCTCCCTCTCAGAGCTGACACCCCCCCCCATTCCCCTATCAGAGCAGACAAGTCCGCCCGTTTCTCCCTCCTTCATAGGACAGACCTCTCATATCAGAGGTGGAAGCAGGGTCAGTGCAGTAGGCGTGTGGCTGATGTCTCCTCAGTGTCTGAGCCCATAGACTCTGCATAGAAACGGGTACAGGGTCTGATATTTAGGGAACGTTCTTGGTAACAGCACCTCACATAGGAGGCGATACTCACATGAAGGAGCTGCAGTAACCATAGGGCACATTCTCATGGGTGGTTCAGTTGTGTCACATTAGCATAGACGCAGCTGCGTATGACTCAGGTGATGATCTCTCCATATTCACTTGTCATACGAGGTCTCGCAATCACTGCATGTACCACAGGGAGAGTTACTATATTCATGTTTCTCTGACGTCCTAGTGGATGCTGGGACTCCGTAAGGACCATGGGGAATAGCGGCTCCGCAGGAGACAGGGCACAAGAATAAAAGCTTTAGGATCAGGTGGTGTGCACTGGCTCCTCCCCCTATGACCCTCCTCCAAGCCCCAGTTAGATTTTTGTGCCCGAACGAGAAGGGTGCAGGCTAGGTGGCTCTCCTGAGCTGCTTAGAATAAAAGTTTAATTTAGGTTTTTTATTTTCAGTGAGTCCTGCTGGCAACAGGCTCACTGCATCGTGGGACTAAGGGGAGAAGAAGCGAACTCACCTGCGTGCAGAGTGGATTGGGCTTCTTAGGCTACTGGACATTAGCTCCAGAGGGACGATCACAGGTACAGCCTGGATGGGTCACCGGAGCCGCGCCGCCGTCCCCCTTACAGAGCCAGAAGAGACGAAGAGGTCCGGTGAAATCGGCGGCAGAAGACAATCCTGTCTTCAGACTAAGGTAGCGCACAGCACCGCAGCTGTGCGCCATTGCTCTCAGCACACTTCACACTCCGGTCACTGAGGGTGCAGGGCGCTTGGGGGGGAGCGCCCTGAGACGCAATATAAATGATAATACCTTAGGTGGCAAAAGAATACATCACATATAGCTCCTGGGCTATATGGATGTATTTTAACCCCTGCCATTTTTACACAAAAAAGCGGGAGATAAGGACGTCGTGAAGGGGCGGAGCCTATCTCCTCAGCACACAAGCGCCATTTTCCCTCACAGTTCCGCTGGAAGGACGGCTCCCTGACTCTCCCCTGCAGTTCTGCTTCAGAATCAGGGTAAAAAAGAGAAGGGGGGGGCACTATTGGCAGCAAATGACAATATAAACAGCAGCTATAAGGGAATAACACTTATATAAGGTTATCCCTGTATATATATATAGCGCTGGGTGTGTGCTGGCAGACTCTCCCTCTGTCTCTCCAAAGGGCTCGTGGGGTCCTGTCCTCTATCAGAGCATTCCCGTGTGTGTGCTGTGTGTCGGTACGTGTGTGTCGACATGTATGAGGAGGAAAATGATGTGGAGGCGGAGCAATTGCCTGCGTTAGTGATGTCACCCCCTAGGGAGTCGACACCTGACTGGATGATCGTGTTCAAACAATTAAGTGATAATGTCAACACTTTGCAAAAAACTGTTGACGACATGAGACAGCCGGCAAATCAATTAGTGCCTGTCCAGGCGTCTCAGACACCGTCAGGGGCCCTAAAACGCCCGTTACCTCAGTGGGTCGACACAGACCCAGACACAGATACGGAGTCTAGTGTCGACGGTGATGAGTCGAACGTAATGTCCAGTAGGGCCACACGTTACATGATCACGGCAATGAAGGAAGCATTGCACATTTCTGACACTACAAATACCACTTTGAAGGGTATTATGTGGGGGGTGAAAAAACTACCAATAGTTTTTCCTGAGTCAGATGAATTGAATGAGGTATGTGATAAAGCGTGGGTTTCTCCCGACAAAAAACTGCTAATTTCTAATAAATTATTGGCACTATATCCTTTCCCATCAGAGGTTAGGACACGTTGGGAAACACCCCCTAGGGTAGATAAGGCGCTCACACGTTTATCTAAACAAGTAGCGTTACCGTCTCCTGATACGGCCACCCTCAAAGAACCAGCTGATAGAAGGCTGGAAAATATCCTAAAAAGTATATACACACATACTGGTGTTATACTGCGACCAGCAATCGCTTCAGCCTGGATGTGCAGTGCTGGAGTCGCGTGGTCGGATTCCCTGACTGAAAATATTGATACCCTGGATAGGGACAATATATTGTTAACTATAGAGCATTTGAAGGATGCATTACTATATATGCGTGATGCACAGAGGGATATTTGCACCCTGGCATCAAGAGTAAGTGCTATGTCCATCTCTGCCAGAAGAACGTTATGGACGCGTCAGTGGTCAGGGGATGCGGATTCCAAACGACATATGGAAGTATTGCCGTATAAAGGGGAGGAGTTATTTGGGGCTGGTCTTTCGGACCTGGTGGCCACGGCAACGGCTGGAAAGTCCACCTTCTTACCCCAGGTCACTTCACATCAACAGAAAAAGACACCGTCTTTTCAAACTCAGTCCTTTCGTTCCCATAAATACAAGCGAGCAAAAGGCCATTCCTTTCTGCCCCGGGGCAGAGGAAGGGGAAAAAGACTGCACCATGCAGCCGCTTCCCAGGATCAGAAGCCTTCCCCTGCTTCTGCCAAGTCTTCAGCATGACGCTGGGGCTTTACAAGCAGACTCAGACTTGGTGGGGGCCCGTCTCAAGAATTTCAACGCGCAGTGGGCTCACTCGCAAGTGGATCCCTGGATTCTACAGGTAGTATCGCAGGGGTACAAACTGAAATTCGAGGCGTTTCCCCCTCGCCGGTTCCTGAAGTCTGCTCTGCCAAAGTCTCCCTCCGACAGGGAGGCAGTTCTGGAAGCCATTCACAAGCTGTATTCCCAGCAGGTGATAATCAAGGTACCCCTCCTACAACAAGGAAAGGGGTATTATTCCACGCTGTTTGTGGTACCGAAGCCGGACGGCTCGGTGAGACCAATTTTAAATCTGAAATCCTTGAACACTTACATAAAAAGGTTCAAATTCAAGATGGAATCACTCAGAGCGGTGATAGCGAACCTGGAAGAAGGGGACTATATGGTGTCTCTGGACATCAAAGATGCTTATCTCCACGTCCCAATCTACCCTTCTCACCAAGGGTATCTCAGGTTTGTAGTACAAGACTGTCATTATCAGTTTCAGACGCTGCCGTTTGGGTTGTCCACGGCACCTCGGGTCTTTACCAAGGTAATGGCCGAAATGATGATTCTTCTTCGAAGAAAAGGCGTATTAATTATCCCTTACTTGGACGATCTCCTGATAAGGGCAAGGTCCAGGGAACAGTTAGACGTCGGAGTAGCACTATCTCAGATAGTGTTACGTCAGCACGGGTGGATCCTAAATATTCCAAAATCGCAGCTGATTCCAACGACACGTCTTCTGTTCCTAGGAATGATTCTGGACACAGTCCAGAAGAAGGTTTTTCTCCCGGAGGAGAAGGCCAAGGAGTTATCCGAGCTAGTCAGGAACCTCCTAAAACCAGCCCAGGTGTCAGTGCATCAGTGCACGAGGGTCCTGGGAAAAATGGTGGCTTCTTACGAAGCAATTCCATTCGGAAGATTCCATGCAAGAACGTTTCAGTGGGATCTACTGGACAAATGGTCCGGTTCGCATCTTCAGATGCAGCAGCGGATAACCCTGTCACCAAAGACAAGGGTGTCTCTCCTGTGGTGGTTGCAGAGTGCTCATCTTCTAGAGGGCCGCAGATTCGGCATTCAGGATTGGATCCTGGTGACCACGGATGCAAGCCTGAGAGGCTGGGGAGCAGTCACACAGGGAAAAAACTTCCAGGGCTTGTGGTCAAGCATGGAAACATCTCTTCATATAAACATTCTGGAACTACGGGCCATTTACAATGCCCTAAGTCAAGCGAAACCCCTGCTTCAGGGTCAGGCGGTATTGATCCAATCGGACAACATCACGTCAGTCGCCCACGTAAACAGACAGGGCGGCACGAGAAGCAGGAGGGCAATGGCAGAGGCTGCAAGGATTCTTCGCTGGGCGGAAAATCATGTGATAGCTCTGTCAGCAGTGTTCATTCCGGGAGTGGACAACTGGGAAGCAGACTTCCTCAGCAGACACGACCTTCACCCGGGAGAGGGGGGACTTCACCCAGAAGTCTTCCACCTGATTGTAAACCGTTGGGAAAAACCAAAGGTGGACATGATGGTGTCACGTCTAAACAAAAAATTAGACAGATATTGCGCCAGGTCAAGGGACCCTCAGGCAATAGCGGTGGACGCTCTGGTGACACCGTGGGTGTACCAGTCAGTGTATGTGTTCCCTCCTCTGCCTCTCATACCAAAAGTACTGAGAATCATAAGAAGGAGAGGAGTAAGAACGATACTCGTGGTTCCGGATTGGCCAAGAAGGACTTGGTACCCGGAACTTCAGGAGATGCTCACGGAGGACCCGTGGCCTCTACCTCTAAGAAAGGACCTGCTCCAGCAGGGGCCTTGTCTGTTCCAAGACTTACCGCGGCTGCGTTTGACGGCATGGCGGTTGAACGCCGGATCCTGAAGGAAAAAGGCATTCCAGATGAAGTCATCCCTACCCTGGTCAAAGCCAGGAAGGATGTAACCGCAAAACATTATCACCGCATTTGGCGAAAATATGTTGCGTGGTGTGAGGCCAAGAAGGCCCCTACAGAGGAATTTCAACTGGGTCGTTTCCTCCATTTCCTGCAAACAGGACTGTCTATGGGCCTAAAATTAGGGTCCATTAAGGTTCAAATTTCGGCCCTGTCGATTTTCTTCCAGAAAGAACTGGCTTCAGTACCTGAAGTTCAGACATTTGTAAAAGGGGTACTGCATATACAACCTCCTTTTGTGCCTCCAGTGGCACCTTGGGATCTCAATGTTGTTTTGAGGTTCCTTAAGTCACATTGGTTTGAACCACTCACCACTGTGGACTTAAAATATCTCACATGGAAGGTGACGATGCTGTTAGCCCTGGCTTCAGCCAGGCGTGTGTCAGAATTGGCGGCTTTATCATATAAAAGCCCTTACTTAATTTTTCATTCTGACAGGGCAGAATTGAGGACTCGTCCTCAATTTCTCCCTAAGGTGGTTTCTGCTTTTCACATGAACCAACCTATTGTGGTGCCTGCGGCTACTAGGGACTTGGAGGACTCCAAGTTACTTGATGTTGTCAGGGCCCTGAAAATATATGTTTCCAGGACGGCTGGAGTCAGAAAGTCTGACTCGCTGTTTATCCTGTATGCACCCAACAAGCTGGGTGCTCCTGCTTCTAAGCAGACTATTGCTCGTTGGATTTGTAGTACAATTCAGCTTGCACATTCTGTGGCAGGCCTGCCACAGCCTAAATCTGTAAAAGCCCATTCCACAAGGAAAGTGGGCTCATCTTGGGCGGCTGCCCGAGGGGTCTCGGCTTTACAACTTTGCCGAGCAGCTACTTGGTCAGGGGCAAACACGTTTGCTAAATTCTACAAATTTGATACCCTGGCTGAGGAGGACCTGGAGTTCTCTCATTCGGTGCTGCAGAGTCATCCGCACTCTCCCGCCCGTTTGGGAGCTTTGGTATAATCCCCATGGTCCTTACGGAGTCCCAGCATCCACTAGGACGTCAGAGAAAATAAGATTTTACTTACCGATAAATCTATTTCTCGTAGTCCGTAGTGGATGCTGGGCGCCCATCCCAAGTGCGGATTGTCTGCAATACTTGTACATAGTTATTGTTAACAAAATCGGGTTATTGTTGTTGTGAGCCATCTTTTCAGAGGCTCCTTCGTTGTTATCATACTGTTAACTGGGTTCAGATCACGAGTTGTACGGTGTGATTGGTGTGGCTGGTATGAGTCTTACCCGGGATTCAATATCCTTCCTTATTATGTACGCTCGTCCGGGCACAGTATCCTAACTGAGGCTTGGAGGAGGGTCATAGGGGGAGGAGCCAGTGCACACCACCTGATCCTAAAGCTTTTATTCTTGTGCCCTGTCTCCTGCGGAGCCGCTATTCCCCATGGTCCTTACGGAGTCCCAGCATCCACTACGGACTACGAGAAATAGATTTACCAGTAAGTAAAATCTTATTTTTCCTGCAGGCTGCTCCTCTGCATCTCTTGTGGAAGACAGGGTCCAGTCTCCCCAATGGACGTCTTGTGATATACGTAGCGGAGCGAAGCCATGACACACCGAGCCCTGCAGCTGTATGGTAGGTATACCCCACTGGAAGGGGCATGAATATATATATATATATATATATATATATATATATATATATATACACTGTGATAAAACAGCGCCATCTAGTGTAGAATATTCATTCCTAAATGGTGATCTGAAGAGAGAAAGAAAAGGTAGAAAAGAGTCTTCTGTGTATTTTATTACTTCAGTCTCAATTAATTATGAAGAAGGGAGCGCATTAAAAATACTAAATCATTTAATAAGTCTTAAGTACAATAAAAACATGATCTTCCAATATATCTCAGTATACATAAAACTTGTTACAGATATACATAAGTTTTTATATATTTTTTGCGCCTGAATTCTTTATATGTAAGGAGTTGTGATATATTTCTGGGATAATATCTGGTTATCCGCTTTGGGCTGCATTATTGAAGTGATGGTAACACAAAGAAACTAAAGATGGAATGGATTGTTGCGGAATCTACTTCCACTGAACCATGTCCATATTACATATGCATCATGTATTTTATGGGTTAGAGCGACTCTTCATGCTGAAACTAGACGTTGGCTGGAGAAAATGACCCTAACAAAATACCTAAAGGATAAAATGATCCCGACAGGGTTAAGACTGAATAAATCCAGTTCAATGAAGGATGATGCAGATGTAACCAAAGAATGGAATGAGATTCTTGACACTTGCTCATTTAGGGCGGGATGTACTAAAGGGAAATTGCGATAAAACCCCCCTTTTTCGGGGGTTTTATCGCATTTTCATATGTACTATCACCTGACCGCCACGTTTTCACCCATGAGGATATCGCCACCTCTGGATGGCGATAGCCTATAAAAGCCTAATGGCTTCTTTTTGCTGGATGCCCCCTCCCCAGACGCCGACCTCCCTTCCCCCGGCATACCTTCCTTCAGGAAGCCTCGACCCGGCGGGTAATCTACTCCTCCCCCTAGCAATGCATCTAGAGGTCCTTCCGGCTGCAGGGGGGAGGAGGAGGCGCCGGGGGCAGCCTGCTGCCTGATTCCCGGCTGGGGAGCAGATAAAGACCCCTGGGAGGTGATGGAGACACAGGGTTTCGCGGGGGCCTCCGTCACCGCATTGCGATATTGATCACATATGTTAGTACATATGCGATTAGCATCGCTGCGATGTATGTTGATACATCCCACCCTTACACGTATGGAATTGCCTGTCACATATAGGTGGAGAATAATGATACAGAAAGTACAAGACCTATTCAAGCCCTTTGATGTTAGACACGATTTTAATGACTGTGATTGTAACTTAAATTATAAGGTAGAGGAGTTTGATAAATATCTCATTACAAATAAAACAAGAAATTAGAGAGGGATAAATATGATTACTCCGATGATATTGTACAAACATAGAATAGAGGTGGCAAAAAAACTGGATTCTTTTAAACCTCCCCCTAAAAGAAAATCAATAGATCCACCAAAGAGTCAGATCTGATTATAGGGAAACCAGTCAGCGAGAAGACAGACAAAATGTTAATGAGGCTAGAGATACAACCAACCTCATTAGTACATCCCCTAAATCTAATGAGTATCTGAAGAGAGGGGCGAGACCAAAAGTAACATTCAAAGAGGAAGAAATCATAAAACACCACAATCACCACATTTCTTAGAGCATTTGGAGACATATAAATAGAGAGTGTATTAGGTCAAAATTCTCCAAAAAGAACCAGGGAACGAGCTATAGAGGAAGAGGAGGAGGAAAGAGACAATCCCGCAAAAAAAGTGAAGAAACAGGGCTCTTTATAATCTTTCATCAAGAGCTCTCGCAGAAAGCAAAACATTTGTAAGAGCCAAGAGCCTCAAGTTTCCTCCAACAAAAGAACCTGAATTGTTTGATCTGTATATTTAAATAGTTTTACTAGGGACTTATGCAGAAAAAGGTTAATTCTTAATAAAACCCTTAGGAAAAAAGATGAAGTGGCACTACCAATCGTTCTAGATCAGGGAGACCAAGAGGCATTAGCTGTAATTACAGAATTAAAAGAAGGCGGAGCTACATCACAACCAGTAAGAATCTATGATGTCTCAAGTAGAACCTTTGAGAATAAATCTGAGTTTTACCTACACAATATAAGAGAGGGTTTATAGAAACTTTATACTGCAACTTTACAAGATTTTAGACATCTATGTGAAAATAAAAGAAAAAAAGAGAAAGGGGGAAAATAAAAAGGGAAGGATTATACGTAGTATTTTGCATCCAAATGAAATAAAAGCCATAAGGGATCTCAGGCAGGATGAATCAATTATAATGAAATAAGCTGACATGTGATGTTGAATCATTATATACAAATATACCACATGATATGGGTGTATGGGTTATGAGTCAATATCTTGACTCTGATGTCAATTTATTTTGAATTTTATTACATATATTTTTTCATAAGTATTTCACGTTTAATGGTGATTATTATTCACAGATCTATGGGACCGCCATGGGTACCAGGTACGCCCCAAGCTTTGGCAATCTTTATATGAGGCACCTCACGGATGAGCATGTCTGTGGTGGCCCTTTCGGGTGGACCTGGTGTTCTATGGCAGGTACATAGATGATTTATTTATTAATTGGAAGGTGGGCACTAAATCAGTTTTAAGTTTTGTT
Organism: Pseudophryne corroboree; assembly: GCF_028390025.1. Classification (NCBI taxonomy): domain Eukaryota; kingdom Metazoa; phylum Chordata; class Amphibia; order Anura; family Myobatrachidae; genus Pseudophryne; species Pseudophryne corroboree. The sequence continues at coordinate 64,764 of NW_026970126.1, read as the reverse complement.
GATCACTTGAACACTAATTCACTAGCATAGTTCACAGCACAGAGATTACTTTTTTGGATGTTGTGCTACATGACAGAGATCATAAAATGTCAACTATGATATATCGCAAGAAAGTAGATTGTAATAGTTTTCTGAACTATTCAAGCTGTCATTATAACCTTGGCTCAAAAACATAGCTAAGAGCCAGTACTATAGGATTAAAAGGAATTGTTCTGGGGACTCCACGTTCCACAATCAAGCCCAGGAACTTATACCGCTTTCAGACTCAAATCGCGGGTCGCAGCTGGGAGCCTGACATGGCTACCATTTACACTGCACGGTTTGCCGAGTTGATCCCATGTCCAATCCTGCAAACTACCTGAGTTACCGGCTCACTCGACCCGGATTATTCCAGTCGACCCTTTTACACCAACCAGGAACACGGGTTATGCACGTTCATGTTCAATAACCCGTGTCATATGCTGGCGGTGTAAAAGGGTATTAGTGTGGCCTTTCAAGAACAAGGCTATCCAGACCATGTTATAAAGCAATAAAGAAAGATAGAGAAGATTTACTTTGTACAGCAGAAATCCCATAATATGGTTATAGATAATGAGAGAAAACCCGCGTGTGTTACTAAATGTAACAGCAGATCAGAAGATATTAGACCGATACTAAAAAGAGCTTTTCCATTCTGAAATTAGAGAGTGTTCTTTCTAGATGTCTCGATGATAACTTGTTTTTTTATATACTATTTTCAAGTTATCTAAAAAAACTTTTTCTCACCTAGTTACTTTCATCCGTGTGTCCCATGTGTATAGAAGGTTGGACCACTGATGGAGCAAACAATAGGGGTATTAGAGGGTGTGTTACCTGGAAACACATTCTACATAGAAATGTCATCCGTAGATGGCAGTAACATTACATGTCAGATAGAATATGTGGTGGATCTAGTTACGTGGTGAGAACCACCCGGTCATTAAACACCAGATTTTTAGAACGCAGTAGAAACACCCTGAAAAAACTACATACTGTACAGATAGTATTCCCCGTCATGTTAAATATAACCATGAAGTGGATATTAATGTACCAACAATTCAAGGTATTGAGCATATAAACTAAGAGGGGGAGACGGATTTAATCATCTAGTGAAACGGGAAGCCTTTTGGATATTCTCATTAAATGCATTATTTCCGATGGGGCTGAACGAGAACATTACACTGAATAATGTCTAAGGTTATAGAAAGTCTATAATTGTCACCTTTTTATGAAATGATGAAATAAATATAAGGGTTAGTGGTGAGCGATGCAGGTGGACTCTGATGTGCTGCATTTACCTGCTGAGCCACTGTTGCCAACTGTAATCTACATAGTAAATATGATATTTTAGGTACATACTATTTTGCATCATGAATAAGCATTTAAAGTGCTATTGCCATTGTATGGATGCCGCTGCATTGACATGTGGATATGGGGTGTCTTGGGGCTAGAGCCGAGGTCCTTGTGGATGGCAATGTGTTGCATTGGCCGTTGAGCTATAGAGGCTCATAATGAGCCAACGGTAGAAAAAAATGCATAAGAGAACCCGACCAGCCAACCAGCTCCTATCATTTGTCCATCACAGCCAGTAACGCGGCAGCTAGAAATCTGATTGGCTGGTCATTTATCACTCTTTATCTCTTGTGAAGGCTTAATATACTTGGGCCAGTATATCACTTACCGGTGACTGTGGCATATCCAGCAGGGATTACATTTCATGAACAGTCTTATAGCAGAGGTGACGTCCTATCACAGCACCACGCTGGAAGTCACTGAGCTCTTCAGAACGACCCATGTTGTATCACATATGTTTGTAAATAGAGAATACATGGCTAGGTGCTTGTAATTGCACAAAGTAATATATAAATAGACTACTACATAGGGTATAGGGAGCTCCTATATGTTATTACTTGGTTAGAGGTATTGCTGGGAGAGAAAGTGCTTTTGCAGGCTCTGATTGTGGAGATAAAATGAGAGTCAGGAAACTCACAAAGCTGGACGTATACCCTGCGCTACGGTCTACCTCCTCGCCATGCACCAGCTCTCACCACCATTCATTGCAGTCCGTCCGTTTTAGCTGTTACTCTCCATCTGCGGCACACATCAGTGTCAGTGGAGATGTGGTTCTGTAAGGGGAAGGAGAACCATCTTGTGTAGAGATATATGCAGCAGGTGTAATGCTCTCTCCAGGGCTCCGGGCTCAGCAGACACAGTGGCCATGATCCTTGACTAATTTTCCCACTGCCAATGATAACCGTTTCCTCAGAAGGCATATTCAAGTTGTTATGGAAGGTATTTAAATGTTTATATGACCAATCACTGGAATCCATCAATGGAGCAACCCTGATACACCTGTGTACACGGCAGCCTATGTGCTGGAGAATTCTACAATCACTGGAATCCATCAGTGGAGCAACCCTGATACACCTGTGTACACGGCAGCCTATGTGCTGGAGAATTCTACATTCACTGGAATCCATCAATGGAGTAATCCTGATACACCTGTGTACACGGCAGCCTATGTGCTGGAGAATTCTACAATCACTAGAATCCATCAATGGAGTAACCCTGATACACCTGTGTACACGGCAGCCTATGTGCTGGAGAATTCTACATTCACTGGAATCCATCAATGGAGTAATCCTGATACACCTGTGTACACGGCAGCCTATGTGCTGGAGAATTCTACAATCACTAGAATCCATCAATGGAGTAACCCTGATACACCTGTGTACACGGCAGCCTATGTGCTGGAGAATTCTACAATCACTGGAATCCATCAATGGAGTAACCCTGATACACCTGTGTACACGGCAGCCTATGTGCTGGAGATTACTACAATCACTGGAATCCATCAATGGAGCAACCCTGATACACCTGTGTACACGGCAGCGTATGTGCTGGAGAATTCTACAATACCTGGAATCCATCAATGGAGCAACCCTGATACACCTGTGTACACGGCAGCCTATGTGCTGGAGATTACTACAATCACTGGAATCCATCAATGGAGCAACCCTGATACACCTGTGTACACGGCAGCCTATGTGCTGGAGAATTCTACAATCACTGGAATCCATCAATGGAGTAACCCTGATACACCTGTGTACACGGCAGCCTATGTGCTGGAGAATTCTACAATCACTGGAATCCATCAATGGAGCAACCCTGATACACCTGTGTACACGGCAGCCTATGTGCTGGAGAATTCTACAATCACTGGAATCCATCAATGGAGCAACCCTGATACACCTGTGTACACGGCAGCCTATGTGCTGGAGAATTCTACAATCACTGGAATCCATCAATGGAGCAACCCTGATACACCTGTGTACACGGCAGCCTATGTGCTGGAGAATTCTACATCCACTGGAATCCATCAATGGAGCAACCCTGATACACCTGTGTACACGGCAGCCTATGTGCTGGAGAATTCTACAATCACTGGAATCCATCAATGGAGCAACCCTGATACACCTGTGTACACGGCAGCCTATGTGCTGGAGAATTCTACATTCACTGGAATCCATCAATGGAGTAACCCTGATACACCTGTGTACACGGCATCCTATGTGCTGGAGATTACTACAATCACTGGAATCCATCAGTGGAGCAACCCTGATACACCTGTGTACACGGCAGCCTATGTGCTGGAGATTACTACAATCACTGGAATCCATCAATGGAGCAATCCTGATACACCTGTGTACACGGCAGCCTATGTGCTGGAGAATTCTACATCCACTGGAATCCATCAATGGAGCAACCCTGATACACCTGTGTACACGGCAGCCTATGTGCTGGAGAATTCTACATCCACTGGAATCCATCAATGGAGCAACCCTGATACACCTGTGTACACGGCAGCCTATGTGCTGGAGAATTCTACAATCACTGGAATCCATCAATGGAGCAACCCTGATACACCTGTGTACACGGCAGCCTATGTGCTGGAGAATTCTACATTCACTGGAATCCATCAATGGAGTAACCCTGATACACCTGTGTACACGGCATCCTATGTGCTGGAGATTACTACAATCACTGGAATCCATCAGTGGAGCAACCCTGATACACCTGTGTACACGGCAGCCTATGTGCTGGAGATTACTACAATCACTGGAATCCATCAATGGAGCAATCCTGATACACCTGTGTACACGGCAGCCTATGTGCTGGAGAATTCTACATCCACTGGAATCCATCAATGGAGCAACCCTGATACACCTGTGTACACGGCAGCCTATGTGCTGGAGATTACTACAATCACTGGAATCCATCAATGGAGCAATCCTGATACACCTGTGTACACGGCAGCCTATGTGCTGGAGAATTCTACATTCACTGGAATCCATCAATGGAACAACCCTGATACACCTGTGTACACGGCAGCCTATGTGCTGGAGAATTCTACAATCACTGGAATCCATCAATGGAGCAACCCTGATACACCTGTGTACACGGCAGCCTATGTGCTGGAGAATTCTACATTCACTGGAATCCATCAATGGAGCAACCCTGATACACCTGTGTACACGGCAGCCTATGTGCTGGAGATTACTACAATCACTGGAATCCATCAATGGAGCAATCCTGATACACCTGTGTACACGGCAGCATATGTGCTGGAGAATTCTACAATCACTGGAATCCATCAATGGAGTAACCCTGATACACCTGTGTACACGGCAGCCTATGTGCTGGAGAATTCTACAATCACTGGAATCCATCAATGGAGCAACCCTGATACACCTGTGTACACGGCAGCCTATGTGCTGGAGAATTCTACAATCACTGGAATCCATCAATGGAGCAACCCTGATACACCTGTGTACACGGCAGCCTATGTGCTGGAGAATTCTACATTCACTGGAATCCATCAATGGAGTAACCCTGATACACCTGTGTACACGGCAGCCTATGTGCTGGAGATTACTACAATCACTGGAATCCATCAATGGAGCAATCCTGATACACCTGTGTACACGGCAGCCTATGTGCTGGAGAATTCTACATCCACTGGAATCCATCAATGGAGCAACCCTGATACACCTGTGTACACGGCAGCCTATGTGCTGGAGATTACTACAATCACTGGAATCCATCAATGGAGCAATCCTGATACACCTGTGTACACGGCAGCATATGTGCTGGAGAATTCTACAATCACTGGAATCCATCAATGGAGTAACCCTGATACACCTGTGTACACGGCAGCCTATGTGCTGAAGAATTCTACAATCACTGGAATCCATCAATGGAGCAACCCTGATACACCTGTGTACACGGCAGCCATATGTGCTGGAGAATTCTACATTCACTGGAATCCATCAATGGAACAACCCTGATACACCTGTGTACACGGCAGCCATATGTGCTGGAGAATTCTACATCCACTGGAATCCATCAATGGAGCAACCCTGATACACCTGTGTACACGGCAGCCTATGTGCTGGAGAATTCTACAATCACTGGAATCCATCAATGGAGCAATCCTGATACACCTGTGTACACGGCAGCCATATGTGCTGGAGAATTCTACATTCACTGGAATCCATCAATGGAGTAACCCTGATACACCTGTGTACACGGCAGCCTATGTGCTGAAGAATTCTACAATCACTGGAATCCATCAATGGAGCAACCCTGATACACCTGTGTACACGGCAGCCATATGTGCTGGAGAATTCTACATTCACTGGAATCCATCAATGGAACAACCCTGATACACCTGTGTACACGGCAGCCATATGTGCTGGAGAATTCTACATCCACTGGAATCCATCAATGGAGCAACCCTGATACACCTGTGTACACGGCAGCCTATGTGCTGGAGAATTCTACAATCACTGGAATCCATCAATGGAACAACCCTGATACACCTGTGTACACGGCAGCATATGTGCTGGAGAATTCTACAATCACTGGAATCCATCAATGGAGCAATCCTGATACACCTGTGTACACGGCAGCCATATGTGCTGGAGAATTCTACATTCACTGGAATCCATCAATGGAACAACCCTGATACACCTGTGTACACGGCAGCCATATGTGCTGGAGAATTCTACATCCACTGGAATCCATCAATGGAGCAACCCTGATACACCTGTGTACACGGCAGCCTATGTGCTGGAGAATTCTACAATCACTGGAATCCATCAATGGAACAACCCTGATACACCTGTGTACACGGCAGCATATGTGCTGGAGAATTCTACAATCACTGGAATCCATCAATGGAGCAATCCTGATACACCTGTGTACACGGCAGCCATATGTGCTGGAGAATTCTACATTCACTGGAATCCATCAATGGAACAACCCTGATACACCTGTGTACACGGCAGCCATATGTGCTGGAGAATTCTACATTCACTGGAATCCATCAATGGAACAACCCTGATACACCTGTGTACACGGCAGCCATATGTGCTGGAGAATTCTACAATCACTGGAATCCATCAATAGAGCAACCCTGATACACCTGTGTACACGGCAGCCATATGTGCTGGAGAATTCTACATTCACTGGAATCCATCAATGGAACAACCCTGATACACCTGTGTACACGGCAGCATATGTGCTGGAGAATTCTACAATCACTGGAATCCATCAATAGAGCAACCCTGATACACCTGTGTACACGGCAGCCATATGTGCTGGAGAATTCTACATTCACTGGAATCCATCAATGGAACAACCCTGATACACCTGTGTACACGGCAGCCATATGTGCTGGAGAATTCTACATTCACTGGAATCCATCAATGGAACAACCCTGATACACCTGTGTACACGGCAGCCTATGTGCTGGAGAATTCTACATTCACTGGAATCCATCAATGGAACAACCCTGATACACCTGTGTACACGGCAGCCTATGTGCTGGAGAATTCTACATCCACTGGAATCCATCAATGGAGCAACCCTGATACACCTGTGTACACGGCAGCCTATGTGCTGGAGAATTCTACAATACCTGGAATCCATCAATGGAGCAATCCTGATACACCTGTGTACACGGCAGCCTATGTGCTGGAGATTACTACAATCACTGGAATCCATCAATGGAGCAATCCTGATACACCTGTGTACACGGCAGCATATGTGCTGGAGAATTCTACAATCACTGGAATCCATCAATGGAGTAACCCTGATACACCTGTGTACACGGCAGCCTATGTGCTGGAGAATTCTACAATCACTGGAATCCATCAATGGAGCAACCCTGATACACCTGTGTACACGGCAGCCTATGTGCTGGAGAATTCTACATCCACTGGAATCCATCAATGGAGCAACCCTGATACACCTGTGTACACGGCAGCCTATGTGCTGGAGAATTGTACAATCACTGGAATCCATCAATGGAGCAACCCTGATACACCTGTGTACACGGCAGCCTATGTGCTGGAGAATTCTACATTCACTGGAATCCATCAATCGAGTAACCCTGATACACCTGTGTACACGGCAGCCTATGTGCTGGAGAATTCTACAATCACTGGAATCCATCAATGGAGCAACCCTGATACACCTGTGTACACGGCAGCCTATGTGCTGGAGAATTCTACAATCACTGGAATTCATCAATGGAGCAAACCTGATACACCTGTGTACACGGCAGCCTATGTGCTGGAGAATTCTACAATCACTGGAATCCATCAATGGAGCAATCCTGATAGACCTGTGTACACGGCAGCCTATGTGCTGGAGAATTCTACAATCACTGGAATCCATCAATGGAGCAAACCTGATACACCTGTGTACACGGCAGCGTATGTGCTGGAGAATTCTACAATCACTGGAATCCATCAATGGAACAATCCTGATACACCTGTGTACACGGCAGCCTATGTGCTGGAGATTACTACAATCACTGGAATCCATCAATGGAGCAACCCTGATACACCTGTGTACACGGCATCCTATGTGCTGGAGAATTCTACATTCACTGGAATCCATCAATGGAGTAATCCTGATACACCTGTGTACACGGCAGCTTATGTGATGGAGAATTCTACATTCACTGGAATCCATCAATGGAGTAATCCTGATACACCTGTGTACACGGCAGCGTATGTGCTGGAGAATTCTACAATCACTGGAATCCATCAATGGAGTAACCCTGATACACCTGTGTACACGGCAGCCTATGTGATGGAGAATTCTACAATCACTGGAATCCATCAATGGAGTAATCCTGATACACCTGTGTACACGGCAGCCTATGTGCTGGAGAATTCTACAATCACTAGAATCCATCAATGGAGCAATCCTGATACACCTGTGTACACGGCAGCCTATGTGCTGGAGATTATTACAATCACTAGAATCCATCAATGGAGCAATCCTGATACACCTGTGTACACGGCATCCTATGTGCCTGAGAATTCTACAATAACTGGAATCCATCAATGGAGCAATCCTGATACACCTGTGTACACGGCAGCCTATGTGCTGGAGAATTCTACAATCACTGGAATCCATCAATGGAGCAATCCTGATACACCTGTGTACACGGCAGCGTATGTGCTGGAGAATTCTACAATCACTGGAATCCATCAATGGAGCAACCCTGATACACCTGTGTACACGGCAGCCTATGTGCTGGAGATTACTACAATCACTAGAATCCATCAATGGAGCAACCCTGATACACCTGTGTACACGGCAGCATATGTGCTGGAGAATTCTACAATCACTGGAATCATCAATGGAGCAACCCTGATACACCTGTGTACACGGCAGCCTATGTGCTGGAGTATTCTACATTCACTGGAATCCATCAATGGAGCAACCCTGATACACCTGTGTACACGGCAGCCTATGTGCTGGAGAATTCTAAAATCACTGAAATCCATCAATGGAGCAACCCTGATACACCTGTGTACACGGCAGCCTATGTGCTGAAGAATTCTACAATCACTGAAATCCATCAATGGAGCAACCCTGATACACCTGTGTACACGGCAGCCTATGTGCTGGAGAATTCTACAATCACTGGAATCCAAGAAATGGAGCAACCCTGATACACCTGTGTACACGGCAGCGTATGTGCTGGAGAATTCTAAATTCACTCTAATCCATCAATGGAGCAACCCTGATACACCTGTGTACACGGCAGCCTATGTGCTGGAGAATTCTACATTCACTGGAATCCATCAATGGAGCAACCCTGATACACCTGTGTACACGGCAGCCTATGTGCTGGAGAATTCTACAATCAGTGGAATCCATCAATGGAGTAACCCTGATACACCTGTGTACACGGCAGCCTATGTGCTGTTGAATTCTACAATCACTGGAATCCATCAATGCAGCAACCCTGATACACCTGTGTACACGGCAGCCTATGTGCTGGAGAATTCTACATTCACTGGAATCCATCAATGGAGTAATCCTGATACACCTGTGTACACGGCAGCCTATGTGCTGGAGAATTCTACAATCACTGGAATCCATCAATGGAGTAATCCTGATACACCTGTACATGGCAGCGTATGTGCTGGAGAATTCTACAATCACTGGAATCCATCAATGGAGCATTCCTGATACACCTGTGTACACGGCAGCCTATGTGCTGGAGATTACTACAATCACTGGAATCCATCAATGGAGCAACCCTGATACACCTGTGTACACGGCAGCATATGTGCTGGAGAATTCTACAATCACTGGAATCCATCAATGGAGCAACCCTGATACACCTGTGTACACGGCAGCATATGTGCTGGAGATTACTACAATCACTGGAATCCATCAATGGAGCAACCCTGATACACCTGTGTACACGGCAGCCTATGTGCTGGAGAATTCTACAATCACTGGAATCCATCAATGGAGCAACCCTGATACACCTGTGTACACGGCAGCCTATGTGCTGGAGAATTCTACAATCACTGGAATCCATCAATGGAGCAATCCTGATACACCTGTGTACACGGCAGCCTATGTGCTGGAGAATTCTACAATCACTGGAATTCATCAATGGAGCAACCCTGATACACCTGTGTACACGGCAGCCTATGTGCTGGAGAATTCTACAATCACTGGAATCCATCAATGGAACAATCCTGATACACCTGTGTACACGGCAGCCTATGTGTTGGAGATTACTACAATCACTGGAATCCATCAATGGAGTAACCCTGATACACCTGTGTACACGGCAGCATATGTGCTGGAGAATTCTACAATCACTGGAATCCATCAATGGAGCAACCCTGATACACCTGTGTACACGGCAGCCTATGTGCTGGAGAATTCTACATCCACTGGAATCCATCAATGGAACAATCCTGATACACCTGTGTACACGGCAGCCTATGTGCTGGAGAATTCTACATTCACTGGAATCCATCAATGGAGCAACCCTGATACACCTGTGTACACGGCAGCCTATGTGCTGGAGAATTCTACATTCACTGGAATCCATCAATGGAGCAACCCTGATACACCTGTGTACACGGCAGCCTATGTGCTGGAGAATTCTACATCCACTGGAATCCATCAATGGAGCAACCCTGATACACCTGTGTACACAGCAGCCTATGTGCTGGAGATTACTACAATCACTGGAATCCATCAATGGAGCAATCCTGATACACCTGTGTACACGGCAGCCTATGTGCTGGAGATTACTACAATCACTAGAATCCATCAATGGAGCAACCCTGATACACCTATGTACACGGCAGCGTATGTGCTGGAGAATTCTACATTCACTGGAATCCATCAATGGAGCAACCCTGATACACCTGTGTACACGGCAGCCTATGTGCTGGAGAATTCTACAATCACTGGAATTCATCAATGGAGCAACCCTGATACACCTGTGTACACAGCAGCCTATGTGCTGGAGAATTCTACAATCACTGGAATTCATCAATGGAGCAACCCTGATACACCTGTGTACACGGCAGCCTATGTGCTGGAGAATTCTACAATCACTGGAATCCATCAATGGAACAATCCTGATACACCTGTGTACACGGCAGCCTATGTGCTGGAGATTACTACAATCACTGGAATCCATCAATGGAGCAATCCTGATACACCTGTGTACACGGCATCCTATGTGCTGGAGAATTCTACATCCACTGGAATCCATCAATGGAACAATCCTGATACACCTGTGTACACGGCAGCCTATGTGCTGGAGAATTCTACATTCACTGGAATCCATCAATGGAGCAACCCTGATACACCTGTGTACACGGCAGCCTATGTGCTGGAGAATTCTACATCCACTGGAATCCATCAATGGAGCAACCCTGATACACCTGTGTACACGGCAGCCTATGTGCTGAAGAATTCTACAATCACTGGAATCCATCAATGGAGTAATCCTGATACACCTGTGTACACGGCAGCCTATGTGCTGGAGAATTCTACAATCACTAGAATCCATCAATGGAGCAATCCTGATACACCTGTGTACACGGCAGCCTATGTGCTGGAGATTATTACAATCACTAGAATCCATCAATGGAGCAATCCTGATACACCTGTGTACACGGCAGCCTATGTGCTGGAGATTACTACAATCACTGGAATCCATCAATGGAGCAACCCTGATACACCTGTGTACACAGCAGCCTATGTGCTGGAGAATTCTACATTCACTGGAATCCATCAATGGAGTAACCCTGATACACCTGTGTACACGGCATCCTATGTGCTGGAGAATTCTACATTCACTGGAATCCATCAATGGAGCAACCCTGATACACCTGTGTACACGGCAGCCTATGTGCTGGAGATTACTACAATCACTAGAATCCATCAATGGAGCAACCCTGATACACCTGTGTACATGGCATCCTATGTGCCTGAGAATTCTACAATCACTGGAATCCATCAATGGAGCAATCCTGATACACCTGTGTACACGGCAGCCTATGTGCTGGAGAATTCTACAATCACTGGAATCCATCAATGGAGCAATCCTGATACATCGTTGTACACGGCAGCGTATGTGCTGGAGAATTCTACAATCACTGGAATCCATCAATGGAGCAACCCTGATACACCTGTGTGCACAGCAGCCTATGTGCTGGAGAATTCTACAATCACTGGAATCATCAATGGAGCAACCCTGATACACCTGTGTACACGGCAGCCTATGTGCTGGAGTATTCTACATTCACTGGAATCCATCAATGGAGCAACCCTGATACACCTGTGTACACGGCAGCCTATGTGCTGGAGAATTCTACAATCACTGAAATCCATCAATGGAGCAACCCTGATACACCTGTGTACACAGCAGCCTATGTGCTGGAGAATTCTACAATCACTGGAATCCATCAATGGAACAACCCTGATACACCTATGTACACGGCAGCCTATGTGCTGGAGAATTCTACATTCACTGGAATCCATGAATGGAGCAACCCTGATACACCTGTGTACACAGCAGCCTATGTGCTGGAGAATTCTACATTCACTCTAATCCATCAATGGAGCAACCCTGATACACCTGTGTACACAGCAGCCTATGTGCTGGAGAATTCTACATTCACTGGAATCCATCAATGGAGCAACCCTGATACACCTGTGTACACGGCAGCCTATGTGCTGGAGATTACTACAATCACTGGAATCCATCAATGGAGCAATCCTGATACACCTGTGTACACGGCAGCCTATGTGCTGAAGAATTCTACAATCACTGGAATCCATCAATGGAGCAACCCTGATACACCTGTGTACACGGCAGCCTATGTGCTGGAGAATTCTACAATCAGTGGAATCCATCAATGGAGTAACCCTGATACACCTGTGTACACGGCAGCGTATGTGCTGGAGAATTCTACAATCACTGGAATCCATCAATGTAGCAACCCTGATACAACTGTGTATACGGCAGCATATGTGCTGGAGAATTCTACATTCACTGGAATCCATCAATGGAGCAACCCTGATACACCTGTGTACACGGCAGCCTATGTGCTGGAGAATTCTACATTCACTGGAATCCATCAATGGAGCAACCCTGATACACCTGTGTACACGGCAGCCTATGTGCTGGAGAATTCTACATTCACTGGAATCCATCAATGGAGTAATCCTGATACACCTGTGTACACGGCAGCCTATGTGCTGGAGAATTCTACAATCACTGGAATCCATCAATGGAGCAATCCTGATACACCTGTGTACACGGCAGCCTATGTGCTGGAGAATTCTACAATCACTGGAATCCATCAATGGAGCAATCCTGATACACCTGTGTACACGGCAGCGTATGTGCTGGAGAATTCTACAATCACTGGAATCCATCAATGGAGCAACCCTGATACACCTGTGTACACGGCAGCCTATGTGCTGGAGATTACTACAATCACTAGAATCCATCAATGGAGCAACCCTGATACACCTGTGTACACGGCAGCATATGTGCTGGAGAATTCTACAATCACTGGAATCATCAATGGAGCAACCCTGATACACCTGTGTACACGGCAGCCTATGTGCTGGAGTATTCTACATTCACTGGAATCCATCAATGGAGCAACCCTGATACACCTGTGTACACGGCAGCCTATGTGCTGGAGAATTCTACAATCACTGAAATCCATCAATGGAGCAACCCTGATACACCTGTGTACACGGCAGCCTATGTGCTGAAGAATTCTACAATCACTGAAATCCATCAATGGAGCAACCCTGATACACCTGTGTACACGGCAGCCTATGTGCTGGAGAATTCTACAATCACTGGAATCCAAGAAATGGAGCAACCCTGATACACCTGTGTACACGGCAGCGTATGTGTTGGAGAATTCTAAATTCACTCTAATCCATCAATGGAGCAACCCTGATACACCTGTGTACACGGCAGCCTATGTGCTGGAGAATTCTACATTCACTGGAATCCATCAATGGAGCAACCCTGATACACCTGTGTACACGGCAGCCTATGTGCTGGAGAATTCTACAATCAGTGGAATCCATCAATGGAGTAACCCTGATACACCTGTGTACACGGCAGCCTATGTGCTGTTGAATTCTACAATCACTGGAATCCATCAATGCAGCAACCCTGATACACCTGTGTACACGGCAGCCTATGTGCTGGAGAATTCTACATTCACTGGAATCCATCAATGGAGTAATCCTGATACACCTGTGTACACGGCAGCCTATGTGCTGGAGAATTCTACAATCACTGGAATCCATCAATGGAGTAATCCTGATACACCTGTACATGGCAGCGTATGTGCTGGAGAATTCTACAATCACTGGAATCCATCAATGGAGCATTCCTGATACACCTGTGTACACGGCAGCCTATGTGCTGGAGATTACTACAATCACTGGAATCCATCAATGGAGCAACCCTGATACACCTGTGTACACGGCAGCATATGTGCTGGAGAATTCTACAATCACTGGAATCCATCAATGGAGCAACCCTGATACACCTGTGTACACGGCAGCATATGTGCTGGAGATTACTACAATCACTGGAATCCATCAATGGAGCAACCCTGATACACCTGTGTACACGGCAGCCTATGTGCTGGAGAATTCTACAATCACTGGAATCCATCAATGGAGCAACCCTGATACACCTGTGTACACGGCAGCCTATGTGCTGGAGAATTCTACAATCACTGGAATCCATCAATGGAGCAATCCTGATACACCTGTGTACACGGCAGCCTATGTGCTGGAGAATTCTACAATCACTGGAATTCATCAATGGAGCAACCCTGATACACCTGTGTACACGGCAGCCTATGTGCTGGAGAATTCTACAATCACTGGAATCCATCAATGGAACAATCCTGATACACCTGTGTACACGGCAGCCTATGTGTTGGAGATTACTACAATCACTGGAATCCATCAATGGAGTAACCCTGATACACCTGTGTACACGGCAGCATATGTGCTGGAGAATTCTACAATCACTGGAATCCATCAATGGAGCAACCCTGATACACCTGTGTACACGGCAGCCTATGTGCTGGAGAATTCTACATCCACTGGAATCCATCAATGGAACAATCCTGATACACCTGTGTACACGGCAGCCTATGTGCTGGAGAATTCTACATTCACTGGAATCCATCAATGGAGCAACCCTGATACACCTGTGTACACGGCAGCCTATGTGCTGGAGAATTCTACATTCACTGGAATCCATCAATGGAGCAACCCTGATACACCTGTGTACACGGCAGCCTATGTGCTGGAGAATTCTACATCCACTGGAATCCATCAATGGAGCAACCCTGATACACCTGTGTACACAGCAGCCTATGTGCTGGAGATTACTACAATCACTGGAATCCATCAATGGAGCAATCCTGATACACCTGTGTACACGGCAGCCTATGTGCTGGAGATTACTACAATCACTAGAATCCATCAATGGAGCAACCCTGATACACCTATGTACACGGCAGCGTATGTGCTGGAGAATTCTACATTCACTGGAATCCATCAATGGAGCAACCCTGATACACCTGTGTACACGGCAGCCTATGTGCTGGAGAATTCTACAATCACTGGAATTCATCAATGGAGCAACCCTGATACACCTGTGTACACAGCAGCCTATGTGCTGGAGAATTCTACAATCACTGGAATTCATCAATGGAGCAACCCTGATACACCTGTGTACACGGCAGCCTATGTGCTGGAGAATTCTACAATCACTGGAATCCATCAATGGAACAATCCTGATACACCTGTGTACACGGCAGCCTATGTGCTGGAGATTACTACAATCACTGGAATCCATCAATGGAGCAATCCTGATACACCTGTGTACACGGCATCCTATGTGCTGGAGAATTCTACATCCACTGGAATCCATCAATGGAACAATCCTGATACACCTGTGTACACGGCAGCCTATGTGCTGGAGAATTCTACATTCACTGGAATCCATCAATGGAGCAACCCTGATACACCTGTGTACACGGCAGCCTATGTGCTGGAGAATTCTACATCCACTGGAATCCATCAATGGAGCAACCCTGATACACCTGTGTACACGGCAGCCTATGTGCTGAAGAATTCTACAATCACTGGAATCCATCAATGGAGTAATCCTGATACACCTGTGTACACGGCAGCCTATGTGCTGGAGAATTCTACAATCACTAGAATCCATCAATGGAGCAATCCTGATACACCTGTGTACACGGCAGCCTATGTGCTGGAGATTATTACAATCACTAGAATCCATCAATGGAGCAATCCTGATACACCTGTGTACACGGCAGCCTATGTGCTGGAGATTACTACAATCACTGGAATCCATCAATGGAGCAACCCTGATACACCTGTGTACACAGCAGCCTATGTGCTGGAGAATTCTACATTCACTGGAATCCATCAATGGAGTAACCCTGATACACCTGTGTACACGGCATCCTATGTGCTGGAGAATTCTACATTCACTGGAATCCATCAATGGAGCAACCCTGATACACCTGTGTACACGGCAGCCTATGTGCTGGAGATTACTACAATCACTAGAATCCATCAATGGAGCAACCCTGATACACCTGTGTACATGGCATCCTATGTGCCTGAGAATTCTACAATCACTGGAATCCATCAATGGAGCAATCCTGATACACCTGTGTACACGGCAGCCTATGTGCTGGAGAATTCTACAATCACTGGAATCCATCAATGGAGCAATCCTGATACATCGTTGTACACGGCAGCGTATGTGCTGGAGAATTCTACAATCACTGGAATCCATCAATGGAGCAACCCTGATACACCTGTGTGCACAGCAGCCTATGTGCTGGAGAATTCTACAATCACTGGAATCATCAATGGAGCAACCCTGATACACCTGTGTACACGGCAGCCTATGTGCTGGAGTATTCTACATTCACTGGAATCCATCAATGGAGCAACCCTGATACACCTGTGTACACGGCAGCCTATGTGCTGTTGAATTCTACAATCACTGGAATCCATCAATGGAGCAACCCTGATACACCTGTGTACACGGCAGCGTATGTGCTGGAGAATTCTACAATCACTGGAATCCATCAATGTAGCAACCCTGATACAACTGTGTATACGGCAGCATATGTGCTGGAGAATTCTACATTCACTGGAATCCATCAATGGAGCAACCCTGATACACCTGTGTACACGGCAGCCTATGTGCTGGAGAATTCTACATTCACTGGAATCCATCAATGGAGCAACCCTGATACACCTGTGTACACGGCAGCCTATGTGCTGGAGAATTCTACATTCACTGGAATCCATCAATGGAGTAATCCTGATACACCTGTGTACACGGCAGCCTATGTGCTGGAGAATTCTACAATCACTGGAATCCATCAATGGAGCAATCCTGATACACCTGTGTACACGGCAGCCTATGTGCTGGAGAATTCTACAATCACTGGAATCCATCAATGGAGCAATCCTGATACACCTGTGTACACGGCAGCGTATGTGCTGGAGAATTCTACAATCACTGGAATCCATCAATGGAGCAACCCTGATACACCTGTGTACACGGCAGCCTATGTGCTGGAGATTACTACAATCACTAGAATCCATCAATGGAGCAACCCTGATACACCTGTGTACACGGCAGCATATGTGCTGGAGAATTCTACAATCACTGGAATCATCAATGGAGCAACCCTGATACACCTGTGTACACGGCAGCCTATGTGCTGGAGTATTCTACATTCACTGGAATCCATCAATGGAGCAACCCTGATACACCTGTGTACACGGCAGCCTATGTGCTGGAGAATTCTACAATCACTGAAATCCATCAATGGAGCAACCCTGATACACCTGTGTACACGGCAGCCTATGTGCTGAAGAATTCTACAATCACTGAAATCCATCAATGGAGCAACCCTGATACACCTGTGTACACGGCAGCCTATGTGCTGTTGAATTCTACAATCACTGGAATCCATCAATGCAGCAACCCTGATACACCTGTGTACACGGCAGCCTATGTGCTGGAGAATTCTACATTCACTGGAATCCATCAATGGAGTAATCCTGATACACCTGTGTACACGGCAGCCTATGTGCTGGAGAATTCTACAATCACTGGAATCCATCAATGGAGTAATCCTGATACACCTGTACATGGCAGCGTATGTGCTGGAGAATTCTACAATCACTGGAATCCATCAATGGAGCATTCCTGATACACCTGTGTACACGGCAGCCTATGTGCTGGAGATTACTACAATCACTGGAATCCATCAATGGAGCAACCCTGATACACCTGTGTACACGGCAGCATATGTGCTGGAGAATTCTACAATCACTGGAATCCATCAATGGAGCAACCCTGATACACCTGTGTACACGGCAGCATATGTGCTGGAGATTACTACAATCACTGGAATCCATCAATGGAGCAACCCTGATACACCTGTGTACACGGCAGCCTATGTGCTGGAGAATTCTACAATCACTGGAATCCATCAATGGAGCAACCCTGATACACCTGTGTACACGGCAGCCTATGTGCTGGAGAATTCTACAATCACTGGAATCCATCAATGGAGCAATCCTGATACACCTGTGTACACGGCAGCCTATGTGCTGGAGAATTCTACAATCACTGGAATTCATCAATGGAGCAACCCTGATACACCTGTGTACACGGCAGCCTATGTGCTGGAGAATTCTACAATCACTGGAATCCATCAATGGAACAATCCTGATACACCTGTGTACACGGCAGCCTATGTGTTGGAGATTACTACAATCACTGGAATCCATCAATGGAGTAACCCTGATACACCTGTGTACACGGCAGCATATGTGCTGGAGAATTCTACAATCACTGGAATCCATCAATGGAGCAACCCTGATACACCTGTGTACACGGCAGCCTATGTGCTGGAGAATTCTACATCCACTGGAATCCATCAATGGAACAATCCTGATACACCTGTGTACACGGCAGCCTATGTGCTGGAGAATTCTACATTCACTGGAATCCATCAATGGAGCAACCCTGATACACCTGTGTACACGGCAGCCTATGTGCTGGAGAATTCTACATTCACTGGAATCCATCAATGGAGCAACCCTGATACACCTGTGTACACGGCAGCCTATGTGCTGGAGAATTCTACATCCACTGGAATCCATCAATGGAGCAACCCTGATACACCTGTGTACACAGCAGCCTATGTGCTGGAGATTACTACAATCACTGGAATCCATCAATGGAGCAATCCTGATACACCTGTGTACACGGCAGCCTATGTGCTGGAGATTACTACAATCACTAGAATCCATCAATGGAGCAACCCTGATACACCTATGTACACGGCAGCGTATGTGCTGGAGAATTCTACATTCACTGGAATCCATCAATGGAGCAACCCTGATACACCTGTGTACACGGCAGCCTATGTGCTGGAGAATTCTACAATCACTGGAATTCATCAATGGAGCAACCCTGATACACCTGTGTACACAGCAGCCTATGTGCTGGAGAATTCTACAATCACTGGAATTCATCAATGGAGCAACCCTGATACACCTGTGTACACGGCAGCCTATGTGCTGGAGAATTCTACAATCACTGGAATCCATCAATGGAACAATCCTGATACACCTGTGTACACGGCAGCCTATGTGCTGGAGATTACTACAATCACTGGAATCCATCAATGGAGCAATCCTGATACACCTGTGTACACGGCATCCTATGTGCTGGAGAATTCTACATCCACTGGAATCCATCAATGGAACAATCCTGATACACCTGTGTACACGGCAGCCTATGTGCTGGAGAATTCTACATTCACTGGAATCCATCAATGGAGCAACCCTGATACACCTGTGTACACGGCAGCCTATGTGCTGGAGAATTCTACATCCACTGGAATCCATCAATGGAGCAACCCTGATACACCTGTGTACACGGCAGCCTATGTGCTGAAGAATTCTACAATCACTGGAATCCATCAATGGAGTAATCCTGATACACCTGTGTACACGGCAGCCTATGTGCTGGAGAATTCTACAATCACTAGAATCCATCAATGGAGCAATCCTGATACACCTGTGTACACGGCAGCCTATGTGCTGGAGATTATTACAATCACTAGAATCCATCAATGGAGCAATCCTGATACACCTGTGTACACGGCAGCCTATGTGCTGGAGATTACTACAATCACTGGAATCCATCAATGGAGCAACCCTGATACACCTGTGTACACAGCAGCCTATGTGCTGGAGAATTCTACATTCACTGGAATCCATCAATGGAGTAACCCTGATACACCTGTGTACACGGCATCCTATGTGCTGGAGAATTCTACATTCACTGGAATCCATCAATGGAGCAACCCTGATACACCTGTGTACACGGCAGCCTATGTGCTGGAGATTACTACAATCACTAGAATCCATCAATGGAGCAACCCTGATACACCTGTGTACATGGCATCCTATGTGCCTGAGAATTCTACAATCACTGGAATCCATCAATGGAGCAATCCTGATACACCTGTGTACACGGCAGCCTATGTGCTGGAGAATTCTACAATCACTGGAATCCATCAATGGAGCAATCCTGATACATCGTTGTACACGGCAGCGTATGTGCTGGAGAATTCTACAATCACTGGAATCCATCAATGGAGCAACCCTGATACACCTGTGTGCACAGCAGCCTATGTGCTGGAGAATTCTACAATCACTGGAATCATCAATGGAGCAACCCTGATACACCTGTGTACACGGCAGCCTATGTGCTGGAGTATTCTACATTCACTGGAATCCATCAATGGAGCAACCCTGATACACCTGTGTACACGGCAGCCTATGTGCTGTTGAATTCTACAATCACTGGAATCCATCAATGGAGCAACCCTGATACACCTGTGTACACGGCAGCGTATGTGCTGGAGAATTCTACAATCACTGGAATCCATCAATGTAGCAACCCTGATACAACTGTGTATACGGCAGCATATGTGCTGGAGAATTCTACATTCACTGGAATCCATCAATGGAGCAACCCTGATACACCTGTGTACACGGCAGCCTATGTGCTGGAGAATTCTACATTCACTGGAATCCATCAATGGAGCAACCCTGATACACCTGTGTACACGGCAGCCTATGTGCTGGAGAATTCTACATTCACTGGAATCCATCAATGGAGTAATCCTGATACACCTGTGTACACGGCAGCCTATGTGCTGGAGAATTCTACAATCACTGGAATCCATCAATGGAGCAATCCTGATACACCTGTGTACACGGCAGCCTATGTGCTGGAGAATTCTACAATCACTGGAATCCATCAATGGAGCAATCCTGATACACCTGTGTACACGGCAGCGTATGTGCTGGAGAATTCTACAATCACTGGAATCCATCAATGGAGCAACCCTGATACACCTGTGTACACGGCAGCCTATGTGCTGGAGATTACTACAATCACTAGAATCCATCAATGGAGCAACCCTGATACACCTGTGTACACGGCAGCATATGTGCTGGAGAATTCTACAATCACTGGAATCATCAATGGAGCAACCCTGATACACCTGTGTACACGGCAGCCTATGTGCTGGAGTATTCTACATTCACTGGAATCCATCAATGGAGCAACCCTGATACACCTGTGTACACGGCAGCCTATGTGCTGGAGAATTCTACAATCACTGAAATCCATCAATGGAGCAACCCTGATACACCTGTGTACACGGCAGCCTATGTGCTGAAGAATTCTACAATCACTGAAATCCATCAATGGAGCAACCCTGATACACCTGTGTACACGGCAGCCTATGTGCTGGAGAATTCTACAATCACTGGAATCCAAGAAATGGAGCAACCCTGATACACCTGTGTACACGGCAGCGTATGTGCTGGAGAATTCTAAATTCACTCTAATCCATCAATGGAGCAACCCTGATACACCTGTGTACACGGCAGCCTATGTGCTGGAGAATTCTACATTCACTGGAATCCATCAATGGAGCAACCCTGATACACCTGTGTACACGGCAGCCTATGTGCTGGAGAATTCTACAATCAGTGGAATCCATCAATGGAGTAACCCTGATACACCTGTGTACACGGCAGCCTATGTGCTGTTGAATTCTACAATCACTGGAATCCATCAATGCAGCAACCCTGATACACCTGTGTACACGGCAGCCTATGTGCTGGAGAATTCTACATTCACTGGAATCCATCAATGGAGTAATCCTGATACACCTGTACATGGCAGCGTATGTGCTGGAGAATTCTACAATCACTGGAATCCATCAATGGAGCAACCCTGATACACCTGTGTACACGGCAGCATATGTGCTGGAGAATTCTACAATCACTGGAATCCATCAATGGAGCAACCCTGATACACCTGTGTACACGGCAGCATATGTGCTGGAGATTACTACAATCACTGGAATCCATCAATGGAGCAACCCTGATACACCTGTGTACACGGCAGCCTATGTGCTGGAGAATTCTACAATCACTGGAATCCATCAATGGAGCAACCCTGATACACCTGTGTACACGGCAGCCTATGTGCTGAAGAATTCTACAATCACTGAAATCCATCAATGGAGCAACCCTGATACACCTGTGTACACGGCAGCCTATGTGCTGGAGAATTCTACAATCACTGGAATCCAAGAAATGGAGCAACCCTGATACACCTGTGTACACGGCAGCGTATGTGCTGGAGAATTCTAAATTCACTCTAATCCATCAATGGAGCAACCCTGATACACCTGTGTACACGGCAGCCTATGTGCTGGAGAATTCTACATTCACTGGAATCCATCAATGGAGCAACCCTGATACACCTGTGTACACGGCAGCCTATGTGCTGGAGAATTCTACAATCAGTGGAATCCATCAATGGAGTAACCCTGATACACCTGTGTACACGGCAGCCTATGTGCTGTTGAATTCTACAATCACTGGAATCCATCAATGCAGCAACCCTGATACACCTGTGTACACGGCAGCCTATGTGCTGGAGAATTCTACATTCACTGGAATCCATCAATGGAGTAATCCTGATACACCTGTACATGGCAGCGTATGTGCTGGAGAATTCTACAATCACTGGAATCCATCAATGGAGCATTCCTGATACACCTGTGTACACGGCAGCCTATGTGCTGGAGATTACTACAATCACTGGAATCCATCAATGGAGCAACCCTGATACACCTGTGTACACGGCAGCATATGTGCTGGAGAATTCTACAATCACTGGAATCCATCAATGGAGCAACCCTGATACACCTGTGTACACGGCAGCATATGTGCTGGAGATTACTACAATCACTGGAATCCATCAATGGAGCAACCCTGATACACCTGTGTACACGGCAGCCTATGTGCTGGAGAATTCTACAATCACTGGAATCCATCAATGGAGCAACCCTGATACACCTGTGTACACGGCAGCCTATGTGCTGGAGAATTCTACAATCACTGGAATCCATCAATGGAGCAATCCTGATACACCTGTGTACACGGCAGCCTATGTGCTGGAGAATTCTACAATCACTGGAATTAATCAATGGAGCAACCCTGATACACCTGTGTACACGGCAGCCTATGTGCTGGAGAATTCTACAATCACTGGAATCCATCAATGGAACAATCCTGATACACCTGTGTACACGGCAGCCTATGTGTTGGAGATTACTACAATCACTGGAATCCATCAATGGAGTAACCCTGATACACCTGTGTACACGGCAGCATATGTGCTGGAGAATTCTACAATCACTGGAATCCATCAATGGAGCAACCCTGATACACCTGTGTACACGGCAGCCTATGTGCTGGAGAATTCTACATCCACTGGAATCCATCAATGGAACAATCCTGATACACCTGTGTACACGGCAGCATATGTGCTGGAGAATTCTACAATCACTGGAATCCATCAATGGAGCAACCCTGATACACCTGTGTACACGGCAGCCTATGTGCTGGAGAATTCTACATTCACTGGAATCCATCAATGGAGCAACCCTGATACACCTGTGTACACGGCAGCCTATGTGCTGGAGAATTCTACATCCACTGGAATCCATCAATGGAGCAACCCTGATACACCTGTGTACACAGCAGCCTATGTGCTGGAGATTACTACAATCACTGGAATCCATCAATGGAGCAATCCTGATACACCTGTGTACACGGCAGCCTATGTGCTGGAGATTACTACAATCACTAGAATCCATCAATGGAGCAACCCTGATACACCTATGTACACGGCAGCGTATGTGCTGGAGAATTCTACATTCACTGGAATCCATCAATGGAGCAACCCTGATACACCTGTGTACACGGCAGCCTATGTGCTGGAGAATTCTACAATCACTGGAATTCATCAATGGAGCAACCCTGATACACCTGTGTACACAGCAGCCTATGTGCTGGAGAATTCTACAATCACTGGAATTCATCAATGGAGCAACCCTGATACACCTGTGTACACGGCAGCCTATGTGCTGGAGAATTCTACAATCACTGGAATCCATCAATGGAACAATCCTGATACACCTGTGTACACGGCAGCCTATGTGCTGGAGATTACTACAATCACTGGAATCCATCAATGGAGCAATCCTGATACACCTGTGTACACGGCATCCTATGTGCTGGAGAATTCTACATCCACTGGAATCCATCAATGGAACAATCCTGATACACCTGTGTACACGGCAGCCTATGTGCTGGAGAATTCTACATTCACTGGAATCCATCAATGGAGCAACCCTGATACACCTGTGTACACGGCAGCCTATGTGCTGGAGAATTCTACATCCACTGGAATCCATCAATGGAGCAACCCTGATACACCTGTGTACACGGCAGCCTATGTGCTGAAGAATTCTACAATCACTGGAATCCATCAATGGAGTAATCCTGATACACCTGTGTACACGGCAGCCTATGTGCTGGAGAATTCTACAATCACTAGAATCCATCAATGGAGCAATCCTGATACACCTGTGTACACGGCAGCCTATGTGCTGGAGATCATTACAATCACTAGAATCCATCAATGGAGCAATCCTGATACACCTGTGTACACGGCAGCCTATGTGCTGGAGATTACTACAATCACTGGAATCCATCAATGGAGCAACCCTGATACACCTGTGTACACAGCAGCCTATGTGCTGGAGAATTCTACATTCACTGGAATCCATCAATGGAGTAACCCTGATACACCTGTGTACACGGCATCCTATGTGCTGGAGAATTCTACATTCACTGGAATCCATCAATGGAGCAACCCTGATACACCTGTGTACACGGCAGCCTATGTGCTGGAGATTACTACAATCACTAGAATCCATCAATGGAGCAACCCTGATACACCTGTGTACATGGCATCCTATGTGCCTGAGAATTCTACAATCACTGGAATCCATCAATGGAGCAATCCTGATACACCTGTGTACACGGCAGCCTATGTGCTGGAGAATTCTACAATCACTGGAATCCATCAATGGAGCAATCCTGATACATCGTTGTACACGGCAGCGTATGTGCTGGAGAATTCTACAATCACTGGAATCCATCAATGGAGCAACCCTGATACACCTGTGTGCACAGCAGCCTATGTGCTGGAGAATTCTACAATCACTGGAATCCA
Source organism: Pseudophryne corroboree (assembly GCF_028390025.1). Classification (NCBI taxonomy): domain Eukaryota; kingdom Metazoa; phylum Chordata; class Amphibia; order Anura; family Myobatrachidae; genus Pseudophryne; species Pseudophryne corroboree. The sequence goes on along the minus strand of NW_026970126.1, from coordinate 39,092 downwards.
TCAATGGAGCAATCCTGATACATCGTTGTACACGGCAGCGTATGTGCTGGAGAATTCTACAATCACTGGAATCCATCAATGGAGCAACCCTGATACACCTGTGTGCACAGCAGCCTATGTGCTGGAGAATTCTACAATCACTGGAATCATCAATGGAGCAACCCTGATACACCTGTGTACACGGCAGCCTATGTGCTGGAGTATTCTACATTCACTGGAATCCATCAATGGAGCAACCCTGATACACCTGTGTACACGGCAGCCTATGTGCTGGAGAATTCTACAATCACTGAAATCCATCAATGGAGCAACCCTGATACACCTGTGTACACGGCAGCATATGTGCTGGAGAATTCTACAATCACTGGAATCCATCAATGGAGTAATCCTGATACACCTGTGTACACGGCAGCCTATGTGCTGGAGAATTCTACAATCACTGGAATCCATCAATGGAACAACCCTGATACACCTATGTACACGGCAGCGTATGTGCTGGAGAATTCTACAATCACTGGAATCCATCAATGGAGCAACCCTGATACACCTGTGTGCACAGCAGCCTATGTGCTGGAGAATTCTACAATCACTGGAATCATCAATGGAGCAACCCTGATACACCTGTGTACACGGCAGCCTATGTGCTGGAGTATTCTACATTCACTGGAATCCATCAATGGAGCAACCCTGATACACCTGTGTACACGGCAGCCTATGTGCTGGAGAATTCTACAATCACTGAAATCCATCAATGGAGCAACCCTGATACACCTGTGTACACGGCAGCATATGTGCTGGAGAATTCTACAATCACTGGAATCCATCAATTGAGTAATCCTGATACACCTGTGTACACGGCAGCCTATGTGCTGGAGAATTCTACAATCACTGGAATCCATCAATGGAACAACCCTGATACACCTATGTACACGGCAGCCTATGTGGTGGAGAATTCTACATTCACTGGAATCCATGAATGGAGCAACCCTGATACACCTGTGTACACAGCAGCCTATGTGCTGGAGAATTCTACATTCACTCTAATCCATCAATGGAGCAACCCTGATACACCTGTGTACACAGCAGCCTATGTGCTGGAGAATTCTACATTCACTGGAATCCATCAATGGAGCAACCCTGATACACCTGTGTACACGGCAGCCTATGTGCTGGAGATTACTACAATCACTGGAATCCATCAATGGAGCAATCCTGATACACCTGTGTACACGGCAGCCTATGTGCTGAAGAATTCTACAATCACTGGAATCCATCAATGGAGCAACCCTGATACACCTGTGTACACGGCAGCCTATGTGCTGGAGAATTCTACAATCAGTGGAATCCATCAATGGAGTAACCCTGATACACCTGTGTACACGGCAGCCTATGTGCTGTTGAATTCTACAATCACTGGAATCCATCAATGGAGGAACCCTGATACACCTGTGTACACGGCAGCGTATGTGCTGGAGAATTCTACAATCACTGGAATCCATCAATGTAGCAACCCTGATACAACTGTGTATACGGCAGCATATGTGCTGGAGAATTCTACATTCACTGGAATCCATCAATGGAGCAACCCTGATACACCTGTGTACACGGCAGCCTATGTGCTGGAGAATTCTACATTCACTGGAATCCATCAATGGAGCAACCCTGATACACCTGTGTACACGGCAGCCTATGTGCTGGAGAATTCTACATTCACTGGAATCCATCAATGGAGTAATCCTGATACACCTGTGTACACGGCAGCCTATGTGCTGGAGAATTCTACAATCACTGGAATCCATCAATGGAGTAATCCTGATACACCTGTACATGGCAGCGTATGTGCTGGAGAATTCTACAATCACTGGAATCCATCAATGGAGCATTCCTGATACACCTGTGTACACGGCAGCATATGTGCTGGAGAATTCTACAATCACTAGAATCCATCAATGGAACAATCCTGATACACCTGTGCACACGGCTGCATATGTGCTGGAGATTACTACAATCACTGGAATCCATCAATGGAGTAACCCTGATACACCTGTGTACACGGCAGCCTATGTGCTGGAGAATTCTACAATCACTGGAATCCATCAATGGAGCAACCCTGATACACCTGTGTACACGGCAGCCTATGTGCTGGAGAATTCTACAATCACTGGAATCCATCAATGGAGCAATCCTGATACACCTGTGTACACGGCAGCCTATGTGCTGGAGAATTCTACAATCACTGGAATTCATCAATGGAGCAACCCTGATACACCTGTGTACACGGCAGCCTATGTACTGGAGAATTCTACAATCACTGGAATCCATCAATGGAACAATCCTGATACACCTGTGTACACGGCATCCTATGTGCTGGAGATTACTACAATCACTGGAATCCATCAATGGAGTAACCCTGATACACCTGTGTACACGGCAGCCTATGTGCTGGAGAATTCTACAATCACTGTCATCCATCAATGGAGCAACCCTGATACACCTGTGTACACGGCAGCGTATGTGCTGGAGAATTCTAAATTCACTGGAATCCATCAATGGAGCAACCCTGATACACCTGTGTACACGGCAGCCTATGTGCTGGAGAATTCTACATTCACTGGAATCCATCAATGGAGCAACCCTGATACACCTGTGTATACGGCAGCCTATGTGCTGGAGAATTCTACATTCACTGGAATCCATCAATGGAGCAACCCTGATACACCTGTGTACACGGCAGCCTATGTGCTGGAGAATTCTACATTCACTGGAATCCATCAATGGAGCAACCCTGATACACCTGTGTACACGGCAGCCTATGTGCTGGAGAATTCTACATCCACTGGAATCCATCAATGGAACAATCCTGATACACCTGTGTACACGGCAGCCTATGTGCTGGAGAATTCTACATTCACTGGAATCCATCAATGGAGCAACCCTGATACACCTGTGTACACGGCAGCCTATGTGCTGGAGAATTCTACATCCACTGGAATCCATCAATGGAGCAACCCTGATACACCTGTGTACACGGCAGCCTATGTGCTGGAGAATTCTACATCCACTGGAATCCATCAATGGAGCAACCCTGATACACCTGTGTACACGGCAGCCTATGTGCTGGAGATTACTACAATCACTGGAATCCATCAATGGAGCAATCCTGATACACCTGTGTACACGGCAGCCTATGTGCTGGAGAATTCTACAATCACTGGAATCCATCAATGGAGTAACCCTGATACACCTGTGTACACGGCAGCCTATGTGCTGAAGAATTCTACAATCACTGGAATCCATCAATGAAGCAACCCTGATACACCTGTGTACACGGCAGCCTATGTGCTGGAGATTACTACAATCACTGGAATCCATCAATGGAGCAATCCTGATACACCTGTGTACACGGCAGCCTATGTGCTGGAGAATTCTACATTCACTGGAATCCATCAATGGAGCAACCCTGATACACCTGTGTACACGGCAGCCTATGTGCTGGAGAATTCTACATCCACTGGAATCCATCAATGGAGCAACCCTGATACACCTGTGTACACAGCAGCCTATGTGCTGGAGAATTCTACAATCACTGGAATCCATCAATGGAGTAATCCTGATACACCTGTGTACACGGCAGCCTATGTGCTGGAGATTACTACAATCACTGGAATCCATCAATGGAGCAACCCTGATACACCTGTGTACACGGCAGCCTATGTGCTGGAGAATTCTACAATCACTGGAATCCATCAATGGAGCAATCCTGATACACCTGTGTACACGGCAGCCTATGTGCTGGAGAATTCTACAATCACTGGAATTCATCAATGGAGCAACCCTGATACACCTGTGTACACGGCAGCCTATGTGCTGGAGAATTCTACAATCACTGGAATCCATCAATGGAACAATCCTGATACACCTGTGTACACGGCAGCCTATGTGCTGGAGATTACTACAATCACTGGAATCCATCAATGGAGTAACCCTGATACACCTGTGTACACGGCAGCCTATGTGCTGGAGATTACTACAATCACTGGAATCCATCAATGGAGCAATCCTGATACACCTGTGTACACGGCAGCATATATGCTGGAGAATTCTACATTCACTGGAATCCATCAATGAAGCATCCCTGATACACCTGTGTACACGGCAGCATATGTGCTGGAGAATTCTACAATCACTAGAATCCATCAACGGAGCAACCCTGATACACCTGTGTACACGGCATCCTATGTGCTGGAGAATTCTACATTCACTGGAATCCATCAATGGAGTAATCCTGATACACCTGTGTACACGGCAGCCTATGTGCTGGAGAATTCTACATTCACTGGAATCCATCAATGGAGCAATCCTGATACACTTGTGTACACGGCAGCCTATGTGCTGGAGAATTCTACAATCACTGGAATCCATCAATGGAGTAATCCTGATACACCTGTGTACACGGCAGCCTATGTGCTGGAGAATTCTACATTCACTGGAATCCATCAATGGAGCAATCCTGATACACCTGTGTACACGGCAGCCTATGTGATGGAGAATTCTACATTCACTGGAATCCATCAATGGAGTAATCCTGATACACCTGTGTACACGGCAGCCTATGTGATGGAGAATTCTACATTCACTGGAATCCATCAATGGAGTAATCCTGATACACCTGTGTACACGGCAGCCTATGTGATGGAGAATTCTACATTCACTGGAATCCATCAATGGAGCAACCCTGATACACCTGTGTACACGGCAGCCTATGTGCTGGAGATTACTACAATCACTAGAATCCATCAATGGAGCAATCCTGATACACCTGTGTACACGGCAGCCTATGTGCTGGAGATTACTACAATCACTGGAATCCATCAATGGAACAACCCTGATACACCTGTGTACAGGGCATCCTATGTGCTGGAGAATTCTACATTTACTGGAATCCATCAATGGAGCAACCCTGATACACCTGTGTGCACAGCAGCCTATGTGCTGGAGAATTCTACATTCACTGGAATCATCAATGGAGCAACCCTGATACACCTGTGTACACGGCAGCCTATGTGCTGAAGAATTCTACAATCACTGAAATCCATCAATGGAGCAACCCTGATACACCTGTGTACACGGCAGCCTATGTGCTGGAGAATTCTACATTCACTGGAATCCATGAATGGAGCAACCCTGATACACCTGTGTACACGGCAGCGTATGTGCTGGAGAATTCTACAATCACTGGAATCCATCAATGGAGCAACCCTGATACACCTGTGTACACAGCAGCCTATGTGCTGGAGAATTCTACAATCACTGGAATCCATCAATGGAGTAACCCTGATACACCTGTGTACACGGCAGCCTATGTGCTGTTGAATTCTACAATCACTGTAATCCATCAATGGAGCAACCCTGATACACCTGTATACACGGCAGCGTATGTGCTGGAGAATTCTACATTCACTGGAATCCATCAATGGAGCAACCCTGATACACCTGTGTACACGGCAGCCTATGTGCTGGAGATTACTACAATCACTAGAATCAATCAATGGAGCAACCCTGATACACCTGTGTACATGGCAGCCTATGTGCTGGAGAATTCTACAATCACTGGAATCCATCAATGGAGTAATCCTGATACACCTGTGTACACGGCAGCCTATGTGCTGGAGAATTCTACAATCACTGGAATCCATCAATGGAGTAACCCTGATACACCTGTGTACATGGCAGCCTATGTGCTGGAGAATTCTACATTCACTGGAATCCATCAATGGAGTAATCCTGATACACCTGTGTATACGGCAGCTTATGTGCTGGAGAATTCTACATTCACTGGAATCCATCAATGGAGCAACCCTGATACACCTGTGTACACGGCAGCCTATGTGCTGGAGAATTCTACATTCACTGGAATCCATCAATGGAGTAACCCTGATACACCTGTGTACACGGCAGCCTATGTGCTGGAGATTACTACAATCACTAGAATCAATCAATGGAGCAACCCTGATACAGCTGTGTACATGGCAGCCTATGTGCTGGAGAATTCTACATTCACTGGAATCCATCAATGGAGTAATCCTGATACACCTGTGTACACGGCAGCCTATGTGCTGGAGAATTCTACAATCACTGGAATCCATCAATGGAGTAATCCTGATACACCTGTGTACACGGCAGCGTATGTGCTGGAGAATTCTACATTCACTGGAATCCATCAATGGAGCAACCCTGATACACCTGTGTACACGGCAGCCTATGTGCTGGAGAATTCTACAATCACTGGAATCCATCAATGGAACAACCCTGATACACCTGTGTACACGGCCGCGTATGTGCTGGAGAATTCTACATTCACTGGAATCCATCAATGGAGCAACCCTGATACACCTGTGTACACAGCAGCCTATGTGCTGGAGAATTCTTCATTCACTGGAATCCATCAATGGAGCAATCCTGATACACCTGTGTACACGGCATCCTATGTGCTGGAGAATTCTACATTCACTGGAATCCATCAATGGAGCAACCCTGATACACCTGTGTACACGGCAGCGTATGTGCTGGAGAATTCTGCAATCACTGGAATCCATCAATGGAGCAACCCTGATACACCTGTGTACACGGCAGCCTATGTGCTGGAGAATTCTACATTCACTGGAATCCATCAATGGAGCAACCCTGATACACCTGTGTACACGGCCGCGTATGTGCTGGAGAATTCTACATTCACTGGAATCCATCAATGGAGCAACCCTGATACACCTGTGTACACAGCAGCCTATGTGCTGGAGAATTCTACATTCACTGGAATCCATCAATGGAGCAATCCTGATACACCTGTGTACACGGCATCCTATGTGCTGGAGAATTCTACAATCACTGGAATCTATCAATGGAGCAACCCTGATACACCTGTGTACACGGCAGCCTATGTGCTGGAGAATTCTACATTCACTGGAATCCATCAATGGAGCAACCCTGATACACCTGTGTACACGGCAGCCTATGTGCTGGAGATTACTACAATCACTGGAATCCATCAATGGAGCAATCCTGATACACCTGTGTACACGGCAGCCTATGTGCTGAAGAATTCTACAATCACTGGAATCCATCAATGGAGCAACCCTGATACACCTGTGTACACGGCAGCCTATGTGCTGGAGAATTCTACAATCAGTGGAATCCATCAATGGAGTAACCCTGATACACCTGTGTACACGGCAGCATATGTGCTGTTGAATTCTACAATCACTGGAATCCATCAATGGAGCAACCCTGATACACCTGTGTACACGGCAGCGTATGTGCTGGAGAATTCTACAATCACTGGAATCCATCAATGTAGCAACCCTGATACAACTGTGTATACGGCAGCATATGTGCTGGAGAATTCTACATTCACTGGAATCCATCAATGGAGCAACCCTGATACACCTGTGTACACGGCAGCCTATGTGCTGGAGAATTCTACATTCACTGGAATCCATCAATGGAGCAACCCTGATACACCTGTGTACACGGCAGCCTATGTGCTGGAGAATTCTACAATCACTGGAATCCATCAATGGAGTAATCCTGATACACCTGTACATGGCAGCGTATGTGCTGGAGAATTCTACAATCACTGGAATCCATCAATGGAGCATTCCTGATACACCTGTGTACACAGCAGCATATGTGCTGGAGAATTCTACAATCACTAGAATCCATCAATGGAACAATCCTGATACACCTGTGTACACGGCTGCATATGTGCTGGAGATTACTACAATCACTGGAATCCATCAATGGAGTAACCCTGATACACCTGTGTACACGGCAGCCTATGTGCTGGAGAATTCTACAATCACTGGAATCCATCAATGGAGCAACCCTGATACACCTGTGTACACGGCAGCCTATGTGCTGGAGAATTCTACAATCACTGGAATCCATCAATGGAGCAATCCTGATACACCTGTGTACACGGCAGCCTATGTGCTGGAGAATTCCACAATCACTGGAATTCATCAATGGAGCAACCCTGATACACCTGTGTACACGGCAGCCTATGTACTGGAGAATTCTACAATCACTGGAATCCATCAATGGAACAATCCTGATACACCTGTGTACACGGCATCCTATGTGCTGGAGATTACTACAATCACTGGAATCCATCAATGGAGTAACCCTGATACACCTGTGTACACGGCAGCCTATGTGCTGGAGAATTCTACAATCACTGTCATCCATCAATGGAGCAACCCTGATACACCTGTGTACACGGCAGCGTATGTGCTGGAGAATTCTAAATTCACTGGAATCCATCAATGGAGCAACCCTGATACACCTGTGTACACGGCAGCCTATGTGCTGGAGAATTCTACATTCACTGGAATCCATCAATGGAGCAACCCTGATACACCTGTGTATACGGCAGCCTATGTGCTGGAGAATTCTACATTCACTGGAATCCATCAATGGAGCAACCCTGATACACCTGTGTACACGGCAGCCTATGTGCTGGAGAATTCTACATTCACTGGAATCCATCAATGGAGCAACCCTGATACACCTGTGTACACGGCAGCCTATGTGCTGGAGAATTCTACATCCACTGGAATCCATCAATGGAACAATCCTGATACACCTGTGTACACGGCAGCCTATGTGCTGGAGAATTCTACATTCACTGGAATCCATCAATGGAGCAACCCTGATACACCTGTGTACACGGCAGCCTATGTGCTGGAGAATTCTACATCCACTGGAATCCATCAATGGAGCAACCCTGATACACCTGTGTACACGGCAGCCTATGTGCTGGAGAATTCTACATCCACTGGAATCCATCAATGGAGCAACCCTGATACACCTGTGTACACGGCAGCCTATGTGCTGGAGATTACTACAATCACTGGAATCCATCAATGGAGCAATCCTGATACACCTGTGTACACGGCAGCCTATGTGCTGGAGAATTCTACAATCACTGGAATCCATCAATGGAGTAACCCTGATACACCTGTGTACACGGCAGCCTATGTGCTGAAGAATTCTACAATCACTGGAATCCATCAATGAAGCAACCCTGATACACCTGTGTACACGGCAGCCTATGTGCTGGAGAATTCTACAATCACTGGAATTCATCAATGGGGCAACCCTGATACACCTGTGTACACGGCAGCCTATGTGCTGGAGAATTCTACAATCACTGGAATCCATCAATGGAACAATCCTGATACACCTGTGTACACGGCAGCCTATGTGCTGGAGATTACTACAATCACTGGAATCCATCAATGGAGCAATCCTGATACACCTGTGTACACGGCAGCCTATGTGCTGGAGAATTCTACATTCACTGGAATCCATCAATGGAGCAACCCTGATACACCTGTGTACACGGCAGCCTATGTGCTGGAGAATTCTACATCCACTGGAATCCATCAATGGAGCAACCCTGATACACCTGTGTACACAGCAGCCTATGTGCTGGAGAATTCTACAATCACTGGAATCCATCAATGGAGCAATCCTGATACACCTGTGTACACGGCAGCCTATGTGCTGGAGAATTCTACAATCACTGGAATCCATCAATGGAGCAATCCTGATACACCTGTGTACACGGCAGCCTATGTGCTGGAGAATTCTACAATCACTGGAATTCATCAATGGAGCAACCCTGATACACCTGTGTACACGGCAGCCTATGTGCTGGAGAATTCTACAATCACTGGAATCCATCAATGGAACAATCCTGATACACCTGTGTACACGGCAGCCTATGTGCTGGAGATTACTACAATCACTGGAATCCATCAATGGAGTAACCCTGATACACCTGTGTACACGGCAGCCTATGTGCTGGAGATTACTACAATCACTGGAATCCATCAATGGAGCAATCCTGATACACCTGTGTACACGGCAGCATATATGCTGGAGAATTCTACATTCACTGGAATCCATCAATGAAGCATCCCTGATACACCTGTGTACACGGCAGCCTATGTGCTGGAGAATTCTACAATCACTAGAATCCATCAACGGAGCAACCCTGATACACCTGTGTACACGGCATCCTATGTGCTGGAGAATTCTACATTCACTGGAATCCATCAATGGAGTAATCCTGATACACCTGTGTACACGGCAGCCTATGTGCTGGAGAATTCTACATTCACTGGAATCCATCAATGGAGCAATCCTGATACACTTGTGTACACGGCAGCCTATGTGCTGGAGAATTCTACATTCACTGGAATCCATCAATGGAGTAATCCTGATACACCTGTGTACACGGCAGCCTATGTGATGGAGAATTCTACATTCACTGGAATCCATCAATGGAGTAATCCTGATACACCTGTGTACACGGCAGCCTATGTGATGGAGAATTCTACATTCACTGGAATCCATCAATGGAGCAACCCTGATACACCTGTGTACACGGCAGCCTATGTGCTGGAGATTACTACAATCACTAGAATCCATCAATGGAGCAATCCTGATACACCTGTGTACACGGCAGCCTATGTGCTGGAGATTACTACAATCACTGGAATCCATCAATGGAACAACCCTGATACACCTGTGTACAGGGCATCCTATGTGCTGGAGAATTCTACATTTACTGGAATCCATCAATGGAGCAACCCTGATACACCTGTGTACACGGCAGCCTATGTGCTGGAGATTACTACAATCACTAGAATCCATCAATGGAGCAATCCTGATACACCTGTGTGCACAGCAGCCTATGTGCTGGAGAATTCTACATTCACTGGAATCATCAATGGAGCAACCCTGATACACCTGTGTACACGGCAGCCTATGTGCTGAAGAATTCTACAATCACTGAAATCCATCAATGGAGCAACCCTGATACACCTGTGTACACGGCAGCCTATGTGCTGGAGAATTCTACATTCACTGGAATCCATGAATGGAGCAACCCTGATACACCTGTGTACACGGCAGCGTATGTGCTGGAGAATTCTACAATCACTGGAATCCATCAATGGAGCAATCCTGATACACCTGTGTACACGGCAGCCTATGTGCTGGAGAATTCTACAATCACTGGAATCCATCAATGGAACAACCCTGATACACCTGTGTACACGGCAGCCTATGTGCTGGAGAATTCTACAATCACTGGAATCCATCAATGGAGTAACCCTGATACACCTGTGTACACGGCAGCCTATGTGCTGTTGAATTCTACAATCACTGGAATCCATCAATGGAGCAACCCTGATACACCTGTATACACGGCAGCGTATGTGCTGGAGAATTCTACAATCACTGGAATCCATCAATGGAGCAACCCTGATACACCTGTGTACACGGCAGCCTATGTGCTGGAGATTACTACAATCACTAGAATCAATCAATGGAGCAACCCTGATACACCTGTGTACATGGCAGCCTATGTGCTGGAGAATTCTACAATCACTGGAATCCATCAATGGAGTAATCCTGATACACCTGTGTACACGGCAGCCTATGTGCTGGAGAATTCTACAATCACTGGAATCCATCAATGGAGTAACCCTGATACACCTGTGTACATGGCAGCCTATGTGCTGGAGAATTCTACATTCACTGGAATCCATCAATGGAGTAATCCTGATACACCTGTGTATACGGCAGCTTATGTGCTGGAGAATTCTACATTCACTGGAATCCATCAATGGAGCAACCCTGATACACCTGTGTACACGGCAGCCTATGTGCTGGAGAATTCTACATTCACTGGAATCCATCAATGGAGTAACCCTGATACACCTGTGTACACGGCAGCCTATGTGCTGGAGATTACTACAATCACTAGAATCAATCAATGGAGCAACCCTGATACAGCTGTGTACATGGCAGCCTATGTGCTGGAGAATTCTACATTCACTGGAATCCATCAATGGAGTAATCCTGATACACCTGTGTACACGGCAGCCTATGTGCTGGAGAATTCTACAATCACTGGAATCCATCAATGGAGTAATCCTGATACACCTGTGTACACGGCAGCGTATGTGCTGGAGAATTCTACATTCACTGGAATCCATCAATGGAGCAACCCTGATACACCTGTGTACACGGCAGCCTATGTGCTGGAGAATTCTACAATCACTGGAATCCATCAATGGAACAACCCTGATACACCTGTGTACACGGCCGCGTATGTTCTGGAGAATTCTACATTCACTGGAATCCATCAATGGAGCAACCCTGATACACCTGTGTACACAGCAGCCTATGTGCTGGAGAATTCTTCATTCACTGGAATCCATCAATGGAGCAATCCTGATACACCTGTGTACACGGCATCCTATGTGCTGGAGAATTCTACATTCACTGGAATCCATCAATGGAGCAACCCTGATACACCTGTGTACACGGCAGCGTATGTGCTGGAGAATTCTGCAATCACTGGAATCCATCAATGGAGCAACCCTGATACACCTGTGTACACGGCAGCCTATGTGCTGGAGAATTCTACATTCACTGGAATCCATCAATGGAGCAACCCTGATACACCTGTGTACACGGCCGCGTATGTGCTGGAGAATTCTACATTCACTGGAATCCATCAATGGAGCAACCCTGATACACCTGTGTACACGGCAGCCTATGTGCTGGAGAATTCTACAATCACTGGAATCCATCAATGGAACAACCCTGATACACCTGTGTACACGGCCGCGTATGTGCTGGAGAATTCTACATTCACTGGAATCCATCAATGGAGCAACCCTGATACACCTGTGTACACAGCAGCCTATGTGCTGGAGAATTCTTCATTCACTGGAATCCATCAATGGAGCAATCCTGATACACCTGTGTACACGGCATCCTATGTGCTGGAGAATTCTACATTCACTGGAATCCATCAATGGAGCAACCCTGATACACCTGTGTACACGGCAGCGTATGTGCTGGAGAATTCTGCAATCACTGGAATCCATCAATGGAGCAACCCTGATACACCTGTGTACACGGCAGCCTATGTGCTGGAGAATTCTACATTCACTGGAATCCATCAATGGAGCAACCCTGATACACCTGTGTACACGGCCGCGTATGTGCTGGAGAATTCTACATTCACTGGAATCCATCAATGGAGCAACCCTGATACACCTGTGTACACAGCAGCCATATGTGCTGGAGAATTCTACATTCACTGGAATCCATCAATGGAGCAATCCTGATACACCTGTGTACACGGCATCCTATGTGCTGGAGAATTCTACAATCACTGGAATCTATCAATGGAGCAACCCTGATACACCTGTGTACACGGCATCCTATGTGCTGGAGAATTCTACATTCACTGGAATCCATCAATGGAGCAACCCTGATACACCTGTGTACACGGCAGCGTATGTGCTGGAGAATTCTACAATCACTGGAATCCATCAATGGAGCAACCCTGATACACCTGTGTACACAGCAGCCTATGTGCTGGAGAATTCTACATTCACTGGAATCATCAATGGAGCAACCCTGATACACCTGTGTACACGGCAGCGTATGTGCTGGAGAATTCTACAATCACTGGAATCCATCAATGGAGTAATCCTGCTACACCTGTGTACACTGCATTGTATGTGCTGGAGAATTCTACAATCACTGGAATCCATCAATGGAGCAACCCTTATACACCTGTGTACACGGCAGCATATGTGCTGGAGAATTCTACATTCACTGGAATCCATCAATGGAACAACCCTGATACACCTGTGTACACGGCAGCGTATGTGCTGGAGAATTCTACAATCACTGGAATCCATCAATGGAGCAACCCTGATACAGCTGTGTACACAGCAGCCTATGTGCTGGAGAATTCTACATTCACTGGAATCATCAGTGGAGCAACCCTGATACACCTGTGTACACGGCAGCCTATGTGCTGGAGAATTCTACAATCACTGGAATCCATCAATAGAGTAATCCTGATACACCTGTGTACACGGCAGCGTATGTGCTGGAGAATTCTACATTCACTGGAATCCATCAATGGAGCAACCCTGATACACCTGTGTACACGGCAGCCTATGTGCTGGAGAATTCTACAATCACTGGAATCCATCAATGGAGCAACCCTGATACACCTGTGTACACGGCCGCGTATGTGCTGGAGAATTCTACATTCACTGGAATCCATCAATGGAGCAACCCTGATACACCTGTGTACACGGCAGCGTATGTGCTGGAGAATTCTACATTCACTGGAATCCATCAATGGAGCAATCCTGATACACCTGTGTACACGGCATCCTATGTGCTGGAGAATTCTACAATCACTGGAATCCATCAATGGAGCAACCCTGATACACCTGTGTACACGGCAGCGTATGTGCTGGAGAATTCTGCAATCACTGGAATCCATCAATGGAGCAACCCTGATACACCTGTGTACACGGCAGCCTATGTGCTGGAGAATTCTACATTCACTGGAATCCATCAATGGAGCAACCCTGATACACCTGTGTACACGGCCGCGTATGTGCTGGAGAATTCTACATTCACTGGAATCCATCAATGGAGCAACCCTGATACACCTGTGTACACAGCAGCCTATGTGCTGGAGAATTCTACATTCACTGGAATCCATCAATGGAGCAATCCTGATACACCTGTGTACACGGCATCCTATGTGCTGGAGAATTCTACAATCACTGGAATCTATCAATGGAGCAACCCTGATACACCTGTGTACACGGCAGCCTATGTGCTGGAGAATTCTACATTCACTGGAATCCATCAATGGAGCAACCCTGATACACCTGTGTACACGGCAGCGTATGTGCTGGAGAATTCTACAATCACTGGAATCCATCAATGGAGCAACCCTGATACACCTGTGTACACAGCAGCCTATGTGCTGGAGAATTCTACATTCACTGGAATCATCAATGGAGCAACCCTGATACACCTGTGTACACGGCAGCGTATGTGCTGGAGAATTCTACAATCACTGGAATCCATCAATGGAGCAACCCTGATACACCTGTGTACACGGCAGCCTATGTGCTGGAGAATTCTACAATCACTGGAATCCATCAATGGAGTAATCCTGATACACCTGTGTACACGGCATTGCATGTGCTGGAGAATTCTACAATCACTGGAATCCATCAATGGAGCAACCCTGATACACCTGTGTACACGGCAGCATATGTGCTGGAGAATTCTACATTCACTGGAATCCATCAATGGAACAACCCTGATACACCTGTGTACACGGCAGCATATGTGCTGGAGAATTCTACAATCACTGGAATCCATCAATGGAGCAATCCTGATACACCTGTGTACACGGCAGCCTATGTGCTGGAGAATTCTACATTCACTGGAATCCATCAATGGAGTAATCCTGATACACCTGTGTAAACGGCAGCGTATGTGCTGGAGAATTCTACATTCACTGGAATCCATCAGTGGAGCAACCCTGATACACCTGTGTACACAGCAGCCTATGTGCTGGAGAATTCTTCATTCACTGGAATCCATCAATGGAGCAATCCTGATACACCTGTGTACACGGCATCCTATGTGCTGGAGAATTCTACAATCACTGGAATCCATCAATGGAGCAACCCTGATACACCTGTGTACACGGCAGCGTATGTGCTGGAGAATTCTGCAATCACTGGAATCCATCAATGGAGCAACCCTGATACACCTGTGTACACAGCAGCCTATGTGCTGGAGAATTCTACATTCACTGGAATCCATCAATGGAGCAATCCTGATACACCTGTGTACACGGCAGCCTATGTGCTGGAGAATTCTACAATCACTGGAATCTATCAATGGAGCAACCCTGATACACCTGTGTACACGGCAGCCTATGTGCTGGAGAATTCTACATTCACTGGAATCCATCAATGGAGCAACCCTGATACACCTGTGTACACGGCAGCCTATGTGCTGGAGAATTCTACATTCACTGGAATCATCAATGGAGCAATCCTGATACACCTGTGTACACGGCAGCCTATGTGCTGGAGAATTCTACAATCACTGGAATCCATCAATGGAGTAATCCTGATACACCTGTGTACACGGCAGCATATGTGCTGGAGAATTCTACAATCACTGGAATCATCAGTGGAGCAACCCTGATACACCTGTGTACACGGCAGCGTATGTGCTGGAGAATTCTACAATCACTGGAATCCATCAATGGAGCAACCCTGATACAGCTGTGTACACAGCAGCGTATGTGCTGGAGAATTCTACAATCACTGGAATCCATCAATGGAGTAATCCTGATACACCTGTGTACACGGCAGCCTATGTGCTGGAGAATTCTACATTCACTGGAATCCATCAATGGAGCAACCCTGATACACCTGTGTACACGGCAGCGTATGTGCTGGAGAATTCTACAATCACTGGAATCCATCAGTGGAGCAACCCTGATACACCTGTGTACACGGCAGCCTATGTGCTGGAGAATTCTACAATCACTGGAATCCATCAATGGAACAACCCTGATACACCTGTGTACACGGTAGCCTATGTGCTGGAGATTACTACAATCACTGGAATCCATCAATGGAGCAACCCTGATACACCTGTGTACACGGCAGCCTATGTGCTGGAGAATTCTACATTCACTGGAATCATCAATGGAGCAACCCTGATACACCTGTGTACACGGCAGCCTATGTGCTGGAGAATTCCACAATCACTGGAATCCATCAATGGAGCAACCCTGATACACCTGTGTACACAGCAGCCTATGTGCTGGAGAATTCTACATTCACTGGAATCATCAATGGAGCAACCCTGATACACCTGTGTACACGGCAGCCTATGTGCTGGAGAATTCTACAATCACTGGAATCCATCAATGGAGTAAACCTGATACACCTGTGTACACGGCATTGTATGTGCTGGAGAATTCTACAATCACTGGAATCATCAGTGGAGCAACCCTGATACACCTGTGTACACGGCAGCCTATGTGCTGGAGATTACTACAATCACTGGAATCCATCAATGGAACAACCCTGATACACCTGTGTACACGGCAGCATATGTGCTGGAGAATTCTACATTCACTGGAATCCATCAATGGAACAACCCTGATACACCTGTGTACACGGCAGCATATGTGCTGGAGAATTCTGCAATCACTGGAATCCATCAATGGAGCAACCATGATACACCTGTGTACACGGCAGCCTATGTGCTGGAGAATTCTACATTCACTGGAATCATCAGTGGAGCAACCCTGATACACCTGTGTACACGGCAGCCTATGTGCTGGAGAATTCTACAATCACTGGAATCCATCAATGGAGCAACCCTGATACAGCTGTGTACACGGCAGCCTATGTGCTGGAGATTACTACAATCACTGGAATCCATCAGTGGAGCAACCCTGATACACCTGTGTACACTGCAGCCTATGTGCTGGAGAATTCTACAATCACTGGAATCCATCAATGGAACAACCCTGATACACCTGTGTACACGGCAGCCTATGTGCTGGAGAATTCCACAATCACTGGAATCCATCAATGGAGCAACCCTGATACACCTGTGTACACAGCAGCCTATGTGCTGGAGAATTCTACATTCACTGGAATCATCAATGGAGCAACCCTGATACACCTGTGTACACGGCAGCCTATGTGCTGGAGAATTCTACAATCACTGGAATCCATCAATGGAGTAAACCTGATACACCTGTGTACACGGCATTGTATGTGCTGGAGAATTCTACAATCACTGGAATCCATCAATGGAGCAACCCTGATACACCTGTGTACACGGCAGCCTATGTGCTGGAGAATTCTACATTCACTGGAATCCATCAATGGAACAACCCTGATACACCTATGTACACGGCAGCGTATGTGCTGGAGAATTCTGCAATCACTGGAATCCATCAATGGAGCAACCATGATACACCTGTGTACACAGCAGCCTATGTGCTGGAGAATTCTACATTCACTGGAATCATCAGTGGAGAAACCCTGATACACCTGTGTACACGGCAGCCTATGTGCTGGAGAATTCTACATTCACTGGAATCATCAGTGGAGCAACCCTGATACACCTGTGTACACGGCAGCCTATGTGCTGGAGAATTCTACAATCACTGGAATCATCAGTGGAGCAACCCTGATACACCTGTGTACACGGCAGCCTATGTGCTGGAGAATTCTACAATCACTGGAATCCATCAATGGAGTAACCCTGATACACCTGTGTACACGGCAGCATATGTGCTGGAGAATTCTACAATCACTGGAATCCATCAATGGAGCAACCCTGATACACCTGTGTACACGGCAGCATATGTGCTGGAGAATTCTACATTCACTGGAATCCATCAATGGAACAACCCTGATACACCTGTGTACACGGCAGCATATGTGCTGGAGAATTCTACAATCACTGGAATCCATCAATGGAGCAACCCTGATACACCTGTGTACACAGCAGCCTATGTGCTGGAGAATTCTACATTCACTGGAATCCATCAATGGAGCAACCCTGATACACCTGTGTACACGGCAGCCTATGTGCTGGAGAATTCTACAATCACTGGAATCCATCAATGGAGCAACCCTGATACACCTGTGTACACAGCAGCCTATGTGCTGGAGAATTCTACATTCACTGGAATCCATCAATGGAGCAACCCTGATACACCTGTGTACACAGCAGCCTATGTGCTGGAGAATTCTTCATTCACTGGAATCCATCAATGGAGCAATCCTGATACACCTGCAATCCTGATACACCTGTGTACACGGCATCCTATGTGCTGGAGAATTCTACAATCACTGGAATCCATCAATGGAGCAACCCTGATACACCTGTGTACACGGCAGCGTATGTGCTGGAGAATTCTGCAATCACTGGAATCCATCAATGGAGCAACCCTGATACACCTGTGTACACGGCAGCCTATGTGCTGGAGAATTCTACATTCACTGGAATCATCAATGGAGCAACCCTGATACACCTGTGTACACGACAGCCTATGTGCTGGATAATTCTACAATCACTGGAATCCATCAATGGAGTAATCCTGATACACCTGTGTACACGGCATTGTATGTGCTGGAGAATTCTACAATCACTGGAATCCATCAATGGAGCAACCCTGATACACCTGTGTACACGGCAGCATATGTGCTGGAGAATTATACATTCACTGGAATCCATCAATGGAACAACCCTGATACACCTGTGTACACGGCAGCGTATGTGCTGGAGAATTCTACAATCACTGGAATCCATCAATGGAGCAACCCTGATACACCTGTGTACACGGCAGCATATGTGCTGGAGAATTATACATTCACTGGAATCCATCAATGGAACAACCCTGATACACCTGTGTACACGGCAGCGTATGTGCTGGAGAATTCTACATTCACTGGAATCATCAGTGGAGCAACCCTGATACACCTGTGTACACGGCAGCCTATGTGCTGGAGAATTCTACAATCACTGGAATCCATCAATGGAACAACCCTGATACACCTGTGTACACGGTAGCGTATGTGCTGGAGAATTCCACAATCACTGGAATCCATCAATGGAGCAACCTTGATACACCTGTGTACACAGCAGCCTATGTGCTGGAGAATTCTACATTCACTGGAATCATCAATGGAGCAACCCTGATTCACCTGTGTACACAGCAGCCTATGTGCTGGAGAATTCTACATTCACTGGAATCATCAGTGGAGCAACCCTGATACACCTGTGTACACGGCAGCGTATGTGCTGGAGAATTCTACAATCACTGGAATCCATCAGTGGAGCAACCCTGATACACCTGTGTACACGGCAGCCTATGTGCTGGAGAATTCTACAATCACTGGAATCCATCAATGGAACAACCCTGATACACCTGTGTACACAGCAGCCTATGTGCTGGAGAATTCCACAATCACTGGAATCCATCAATGGAGCAACCCTGATACACCTGTGTACACGGCAGCCTATGTGCTGGAGAATTCTACAATCACTGGAATCATCAGTGGAGCAACCCTGATACACCTGTGTACACGGCAGCCTATGTGCTGGAGAATTCTACAATCACTGGAATCCATCAATGGAGTAATCCTGATACACCTGTGTACACGGCATTGTATGTGCTGGAGAATTCTACAATCACTGGAATCCATCAATGGAGCAACCCTGATACACCTGTGTACACGGCAGCATATGTGCTGGAGAATTCTACATTCACTGGAATCCGTCAATGGAACAACCCTGATACACCTGTGTACACGGCAGCATATGTGCTGGAGAATTCTACAATCACTGGAATCCATCAATGGAGCAACCCTGATACAGCTGTGTACACAGCAGCCTATGTGCTGGAGAATTCTACATCCACTGGAATCATCAATGGAGCAATCCTGATACACCTGTGTACACGGCAGCCTATGTGCTGGAGAATTCTACAATCACTGGAATCCATCAATGGAGTAATCCTGATACACCTGTGTACACGGCAGCGTATGTGCTGGAGAATTCTACATTCACTGGAATCCATCAATGGAGCAACCCTGATACACCTGTGTACACGGCAGCCTATGTGCTGGAGAATTCTACAATCACTGGAATCCATCAATGGAGCAACCCTGATACACCTGTGTACACGGCCGCGTATGTGCTGGAGAATTCTACATTCACTGGAATCCATCAATGGAGCAACCCTGATACACCTGTGTACACGGCAGCGTATGTGCTGGAGAATTCTGCAATCACTGGAATCCATCAATGGAGCAATCCTGATACACCTGTGTACACGGCATCCTATGTGCTGGAGAATTCTACAATCACTGGAATCTATCAATGGAGCAACCCTGATACACCTGTGTACACGGCAGCCTATGTGCTGGAGAAATCTACATTCACTGGAATCCATCAATGGAGCAACCCTGATACACCTGTGTACACGGCAGCCTATGTGCTGGAGAATTCTACATTCACTGGAATCATCAATGGAGCAACCCTGATACACCTGTGTACACGACAGCCTTTGTGCTGGAGAATTCTACAATCACTGGAATCCATCAATGGAGTAATCCTGATACACCTGTGTACACGGCAGCCTATGTGCTGGAGAATTCTACATTCACTGGAATCCATCAATGGAGCAACCCTGATACACCTGTGTACACGGCAGCCTATGTGCTGGAGAATTCTACATTCACTGGAATCATCAATGGAGCAACCCTGATACACCTGTGTACACGACAGCCTTTGTGCTGGAGAATTCTACAATCACTGGAATCCATCAATGGAGTAATCCTGATACACCTGTGTACACGGCATTGTATGTGCTGGAGAATTCTACAATCACTGGAATCCATCAATGGAGCAACCCTGATACACCTGTGTACACGGCAGCGTATGTGCTGGAGAATTCTACAATCACTGGAATCCATCAATGGAGCAACCCTGATACAGCTGTGTACACAGCAGCCTATGTGCTGGAGATTACTACAATCACTGGAATCCATCAATGGAGCAACCCTGATACAGCTGTGTACACAGCAGCCTATGTGCTGGAGATTACTACAATCACTGGAATCCATCAATGGAGTAACCCTGATACAGCTGTGTACACAGCAGCCTATGTGCTGGAGATTGCTACAATCACTGGAATCCATCAATGGAGCAACCCTGATACACCTGTGTACACGGCAGCCTATGTGCTGGAGAATTCTACAATCACTGGAATCATCAGTGGAGCAACCCTGATACACCTGTGTACACGGCAGCGTATGTGCTGGAGAATTCTACAATCACTGGAATCCATCAGTGGAGCAACCCTGATACACCTGTGTACACGGCAGCCTATGTGCTGGAGAATTCTACAATCACTGGAATCCATCAATGGAACAACCCTGATACACCTGTGTACACGGTAGCGTATGTGCTGGAGAATTCCACAATCACTGGAATCCATCAATGGAGTAACCCTGATACACCTGTGTACACGGCAGCCTATGTGCAGGAGAATTCTACAATCACTGGAATCATCAGTGGAGCAACCCTGATACACCTGTGTACACGGCAGCGTATGTGCAGGAGAATTCTACAATCACTGGAATCCATCAATGGAGCAACCCTGATACACCTGTGTACACGGCAGCCTATGTGCTGGAGAATTCTACAATCACTGGAATCATCAGTGGAGCAACCCTGATACACCTGTGTACACGGCAGCGTATGTGCTGGAGAATTCTACAATCACTGGAATCCATCAGTGGAGCAACCCTGATACACCTGTGTACACGGCAGCCTATGTGCTGGAGAATTCTACAATCACTGGAATCCATCAATGGAACAACCCTGATACACCTGTGTACACGGTAGCGTATGTGCTGGAGAATTCCACAATCACTGGAATCCATCAATGGAGTAACCCTGATACACCTGTGTACACGGCAGCCTATGTGCTGGAGAATTCTACAATCACTGGAATCCATCAATGGAACAACCCTGATACACCTGTGTACACGGTAGCGTATGTGCTGGAGAATTCCACAATCACTGGAATCCATCAATGGAGCAACCCTGATACACCTGTGTACACAGCAGCCTATGTGCTGGAGAATTCTACATTCACTGGAATCATCAATGGAGCAACCCTGATACACCTGTGTACACGGCAGCCTATGTGCTGGAGAATTCTACAATCACTGGAATCCATCAATGGAGTAAACCTGATACACCTGTGTACACGGCATTGTATGTGCTGGAGAATTCTACAATCACTGGAATCCATCAATGGAGCAACCCTGATACAGCTGTGTACACGGCAGCATATGTGCTGGAGAATTCTACATTCACTGGAATCCATCAATGGAACAACCCTGATACACCTGTGTACACGGCAGCGTATGTGCTGGAGAATTCTGCAATCACTGGAATCCATCAATGGAGCAACCCTGATACACCTGTGTACACGGCAGCTTATGTGCTGGAGAATTCTACATTCACTGGAATCCATCAATGGAGCAACCCTGATACAGCTGTGTACACGGCAGCATATGTGCTGGAGAATTCTACATTCACTGGAATCCATCAATGGAACAACCCTGATACACCTGTGTACACGGCAGCGTATGTGCTGGAGAATTCTGCAATCACTGGAATCCATCAATGGAGTAACCCTGATACACCTGTGTACACGGCAGCCTATGTGCAGGAGAATTCTACAATCACTGGAATCCATCAATGGAGCAACCCTGATACACCTGTGTACACGGCAGCGTATGTGCTGGAGAATTCTACAATCACTGGAATCCATCAGTGGAGCAACCCTGATACACCTGTGTACACGGCAGCCTATGTGCTGGAGAATTCTACAATCACTGGAATCATCAGTGGAGCAACCCTGATACACCTGTGTACACGGCAGCGTATGTGCTGGAGAATTCTACAATCACTGGAATCCATCTGTGGAGCAACCCTGATACACCTGTGTACACGGCAGCCTATGTGCTGGAGAATTCTACAATCACTGGAATCCATCAATGGAACAACCCTGATACACCTGTGTACACGGTAGCGTATGTGCTGGAGAATTCCACAATCACTGGAATCCATCAATGGAGTAACCCTGATACACCTGTGTACACGGCAGCCTATGTGCTGGAGAATTCTACAATCACTGGAATCCATCAATGGAACAACCCTGATACACCTGTGTACACGGTAGCGTATGTGCTGGAGAATTCCACAATCACTGGAATCCATCAATGGAGCAACCCTGATACACCTGTGTACACAGCAGCCTATGTGCTGGAGAATTCTACATTCACTGGAATCATCAATGGAGCAACCCTGATACACCTGTGTACACGGCAGCCTATGTGCTGGAGAATTCTACAATCACTGGAATCCATCAATGGAGTAAACCTGATACACCTGTGTACACGGCATTGTATGTGCTGGAGAATTCTACAATCACTGGAATCCATCAATGGAGCAACCCTGATACAGCTGTGTACACGGCAGCATATGTGCTGGAGAATTCTACATTCACTGGAATCCATCAATGGAACAACCCTGATACACCTGTGTACACGGCAGCGTATGTGCTGGAGAATTCTGCAATCACTGGAATCCATCAATGGAGCAACCATGATACACCTGTGTACACGGCAGCCTATGTGCTGGAGAATTCTACAATCACTTGAATCCATCAATGGAGCAACCCTGATACACCTGTGTACACGGCAGCCTATGTGCTGGAGAATTCTTCATTCACTGGAATCCATCAATGGAGCAATCCTGATACACCTGTGTACACGGCATCCTATGTGCTGGAGAATTCTACAATCACTGGAATCCATCAATGGAGCAACCCTGATACACCTGTGTACACGGCAGCGTATGTGCTGGAGAATTCTGCAATCACTGGAATCCATCAATGGAGCAACCCTGATACACCTGTGTACACGGCAGCCTATGTGCTGGAGAATTCTACATTCACTGGAATCCATCAATGGAGCAACCCTGATACACCTGTGTACACGGCCGCGTATGTGCTGGAGAATTCTACATTCACTGGAATCCATCAATGGAGCAATCCTGATACACCTGTGTACACGGCAGCCTATGTGCTGGAGAATTCTACATTCTCTGGAATCCATCAATGGAGCAACCCTGATACACCTGTGTACACGGCAGCCTATGTGCTGGAGAATTCTACAATCACTGGAATCCATCAATGGAGTAATCCTGATACACCTGTGTACACGGCAGCATATGTGCTGGAGAATTCTACAATCACTGGAATCCATCAATGGAGCAATCCTGATACACCTGTGTACACGGCAGCCTATGTGCTGGAGAATTCTACATTCACTGGAATCATCAGTGGAGCAACCCTGATACACCTGTGTACACGGCAGCCTATGTGCTGGAGAATTCTACAATCACTGGAATCCATCAATGGAGTAATCCTGATACACCTGTGTACACGGCAGCGTATGTGCTGGAGAATTCTACATTCACTGGAATCCATCAATGGAGCAACCCTGATACACCTGTGTACACAGCAGCCTATGTGCTGGAGAATTCTTCATTCACTGGAATCCATCAATGGAGCAATCCTGATACACCTGTGTACACGGCATCCTATGTGCTGGAGAATTCTACAATCACTGGAATCCATCAATGGAGCAACCCTGATACACCTGTGTACACGGCAGCGTATGTGCTGGAGAATTCTGCAATCACTGGAATCCATCAATGGAGCAACCCTGATACACCTGTGTACACAGCAGCCTATGTGCTGGAGAATTCTACATTCACTGGAATCCATCAATGGAGCAATCCTGATACACCTGTGTACACGGCATCCTATGTGCTGGAGAATTCTACAATCACTGGAATCTATCAATGGAGCAACCCTGATACACCCGTTTACACGGCAGCCTATGTGCTGGAGAATTCTACATTCACTGGAATCCATCAATGGAGCAACCCTGATACACCTGTGTACACGGCAGCCTATGTGCTGGAGAATTCTACATTCACTGGAATCATCAATGGAGCAACCCTGATACACCTGTGTACACGGCAGCCTATGTGCTGGAGAATTCTACAATCACTGGAATCCATCAATGGAGTAATCCTGATACACCTGTGTACACAGCAGCATATGTGCTGGAGAATTCTACAATCACTGGAATCATCAGTGGAGCAACCCTGATACACCTGTGTACACGGCAGCGTATGTGCTGGAGAATTCTACAATCACTGGAATCCATCAATGGAGCAACCCTGATACAGCTGTGTACACAGCAGCCTATGTGCTGGAGAATTCTACATTCACTGGAATCATCAGTGGAGCAACCCTGATACACCTGTGTACACGGCAGCCTATGTGCTGGAGAATTCTACATTCACTGGAATCCATCAATGGAGCAACCCTGATACACCTGTGTACACGGCAGCGTATGTGCTGGAGAATTCTACAATCACTGGAATCCATCAGTGGAGCAACCCTGATACACCTGTGTACACGGCAGCCTATGTGCTGGAGAATTCTACAATCACTGGAATCCATCAATGGAACAACCCTGATACACCTGTGTACACGGTAGCCTATG
This sequence comes from Pseudophryne corroboree, assembly GCF_028390025.1. NCBI lineage: Eukaryota > Metazoa > Chordata > Amphibia > Anura > Myobatrachidae > Pseudophryne > Pseudophryne corroboree. The sequence continues at coordinate 12,969 of NW_026970126.1, read as the reverse complement.
TGCTGGAGATTACTACAATCACTGGAATCCATCAATGGAGCAACCCTGATACACCTGTGTACACGGCAGCCTATGTGCTGGAGAATTCCACAATCACTGGAATCCATCAATGGAGCAACCCTGATACACCTGTGTACACAGCAGCCTATGTGCTGGAGAATTCTACATTCACTGGAATCATCAATGGAGCAACCCTGATACACCTGTGTACACGGCAGCCTATGTGCTGGAGAATTCTACAATCACTGGAATCCATCAATGGAGTAAACCTGATACACCTGTGTACACGGCATTGTATGTGCTGGAGAATTCTACAATCACTGGAATCATCAGTGGAGCAACCCTGATACACCTGTGTACACGGCAGCCTATGTGCTGGAGATTACTACAATCACTGGAATCCATCAATGGAGCAACCCTGATACAGCTGTGTACACGGCAGCATATGTGCTGGAGAATTCTACATTCACTGGAATCCATCAATGGAACAACCCTGATACACCTGTGTACACGGCAGCATATGTGCTGGAGAATTCTGCAATCACTGGAATCCATCAATGGAGCAACCATGATACACCTGTGTACACGGCAGCCTATGTGCTGGAGAATTCTACATTCACTGGAATCATCAGTGGAGCAACCCTGATACACCTGTGTACACGGCAGCCTATGTGCTGGAGAATTCTACAATCACTGGAATCCATCAATGGAGCAACCCTGATACAGCTGTGTACACAGCAGCCTATGTGCTGGAGAAATCTACATTCACTGGAATCATCAGTGGAGCAACCCTGATACACCTGTGTACACGGCAGCGTATGTGCTGGAGAATTCTACAATCACTGGAATCCATCAGTGGAGCAACCCTGATACACCTGTGTACACGGCAGCCTATGTGCTGGAGAATTCTACAATCACTGGAATCCATCAATGGAACAACCCTGATACACCTGTGTACACGGCAGCCTATGTGCTGGAGAATTCCACAATCACTGGAATCCATCAATGGAGCAACCCTGATACACCTGTGTACACAGCAGCCTATGTGCTGGAGAATTCTACATTCACTGGAATCATCAATGGAGCAACCCTGATACACCTGTGTACACGGCAGCCTATGTGCTGGAGAATTCTACAATCACTGGAATCCATCAATGGAGTAAACCTGATACACCTGTGTACACGGCATTGTATGTGCTGGAGAATTCTACAATCACTGGAATCCATCAATGGAGCAACCCTGATACAGCTGTGTACACGGCAGCCTATGTGCTGGAGAATTCTACATTCACTGGAATCCATCAATGGAACAACCCTGATACACCTATGTACACGGCAGCGTATGTGCTGGAGAATTCTGCAATCACTGGAATCCATCAATGGAGCAACCATGATACACCTGTGTACACAGCAGCCTATGTGCTGGAGAATTCTACATTCACTGGAATCATCAGTGGAGAAACCCTGATACACCTGTGTACACGGCAGCCTATGTGCTGGAGAATTCTACATTCACTGGAATCATCAGTGGAGCAACCCTGATACACCTGTGTACACGGCAGCCTATGTGCTGGAGAATTCTACAATCACTGGAATCATCAGTGGAGCAACCCTGATACACCTGTGTACACGGCAGCCTATGTGCTGGAGAATTCTACAATCACTGGAATCCATCAATGGAGTAATCCTGATACACCTGTGTACACGGCATTGTATGTGCTGGAGAATTCTACAATCACTGGAATCCATCAATGGAGCAACCCTGATACACCTGTGTACACGGCAGCATATGTGCTGGAGAATTCTACATTCACTGGAATCCATCAATGGAACAACCCTGATACACCTGTGTACACGGCAGCATATGTGCTGGAGAATTCTACAATCACTGGAATCCATCAATGGAGCAACCCTGATACAGCTGTGTACACAGCAGCCTATGTGCTGGAGAATTCTACATTCACTGGAATCCATCAATGGAGCAACCCTGATACACCTGTGTACACGGCAGCCTATGTGCTGGAGAATTCTACAATCACTGGAATCCATCAATGGAGCAACCCTGATACACCTGTGTACACGGCCGCGTATGTGCTGGAGAATTCTACATTCACTGGAATCCATCAATGGAGCAACCCTGATACACCTGTGTACACAGCAGCCTATGTGCTGGAGAATTCTTCATTCACTGGAATCCATCAATGGAGCAATCCTGATACACCTGCAATCCTGATACACCTGTGTACACGGCATCCTATGTGCTGGAGAATTCTACAATCACTGGAATCCATCAATGGAGCAACCCTGATACACCTGTGTACACGGCAGCGTATGTGCTGGAGAATTCTGCAATCACTGGAATCCATCAATGGAGCAACCCTGATACACCTGTGTACACAGCAGCCTATGTGCTGGAGAATTCTACATTCACTGGAATCCATCAATGGAGCAATCCTGATACACCTGTGTACACGGCATCCTATGTGCTGGAGAATTCTACAATCACTGGAATCTATCAATGGAGCAACCCTGATACACCTGTGTACACGGCAGCCTATGTGCTGGAGAATTTTACATTCACTGGAATCCATCAATGGAGCAACCCTGATACACCTGTGTACACGGCAGCCTATGTGCTGGAGAATTCTACATTCACTGGAATCATCAATGGAGCAACCCTGATACACCTGTGTACACGGCAGCCTATGTGCTGGAGAATTCTACATTCACTGGAATCATCAATGGAGCAACCCTGATACACCTGTGTACACGACAGCCTATGTGCTGGAGAATTCTACAATCACTGGAATCCATCAATGGAGTAATCCTGATACACCTGTGTACACGGCATTGTATGTGCTGGAGAATTCTACAATCACTGGAATCCATCAATGGAGCAACCCTGATACACCTGTGTACACGGCAGCATATGTGCTGGAGAATTATACATTCACTGGAATCCATCAATGGAACAACCCTGATACACCTGTGTACACGGCAGCGTATGTGCTGGAGAATTCTACAATCACTGGAATCCATCAATGGAGTAATCCTGATACACCTGTGTACACGGCATTGTATGTGCTGGAGAATTCTACAATCACTGGAATCCATCAATGGAGCAACCCTGATACACCTGTGTACACGGCAGCATATGTGCTGGAGAATTATACATTCACTGGAATCCATCAATGGAACAACCCTGATACACCTGTGTACACGGCAGCGTATGTGCTGGAGAATTCTACAATCACTGGAATCCATCAATGGAGCAACCCTGATACAGCTGTGTACACGGCAGCGTATGTGCTGGAGAATTCTACATTCACTGGAATCATCAGTGGAGCAACCCTGATACACCTGTGTACACGGCAGCCTCTGTGCTGGAGAATTCTACATTCACTGGAATCATCAGTGGAGCAACCCTGATACACCTGTGTACACGGCAGCCTATGTGCTGGAGAATTCTACAATCACTGGAATCCATCAGTGGAGCAACCCTGATACACCTGTGTACACGGCAGCCTATGTGCTGGAGAATTCTACAATCACTGGAATCCATCAATGGAACAACCCTGATACACCTGTGTACACAGCAGCCTATGTGCTGGAGAATTCCACAATCACTGGAATCCATCAATGGAGCAACCCTGATACACCTGTGTACACAGCAGCCTATGTGCTGGAGAATTCTACATTCACTGGAATCATCAATGGAGCAACCCTGATACACCTGTGTACACGGCAGCCTATGTGCTGGAGAATTCTACAATCACTGGAATCATCAGTGGAGCAACCCTGATACACCTGTGTACACGGCAGCCTATGTGCTGGAGAATTCTACAATCACTGGAATCCATCAATGGAGTAATCCTGATACACCTGTGTACACGGCATTGTATGTGCTGGAGAATTCTACAATCACTGGAATCCATCAATGGAGCAACCCTGATACACCTGTGTACACGGCAGCATATGTGCTGGAGAATTCTACATTCACTGGAATCCATCAATGGAACAACCCTGATACACCTGTGTACACGGCAGCATATGTGCTGGAGAATTCTACAATCACTGGAATCCATCAATGGAGCAACCCTGATACAGCTGTGTACACAGCAGCCTATGTGCTGGAGAATTCTACATTCACTGGAATCATCAGTGGAGCAACCCTGATACACCTGTGTACACGGCAGCCTATGTGCTGGAGAATTCTACAATCACTGGAATCCATCAATGGAGTAATCCTGATACACCTGTGTACACGGCAGCGTATGTGCTGGAGAATTCTACATTCACTGGAATCCATCAATGGAGCAACCCTGATACACCTGTGTACACGGCAGCCTATGTGCTGGAGAATTCTACAATCACTGGAATCCATCAATGGAGCAACCCTGATACACCTGTGTACACGGCCGCGTATGTGCTGGAGAATTCTACATTCACTGGAATCCATCAATGGAGCAACCCTGATACACCTGTGTACACGGCAGCGTATGTGCTGGAGAATTCTGCAATCACTGGAATCCATCAATGGAGCAATCCTGATACACCTGTGTACACGGCATCCTATGTGCTGGAGAATTCTACAATCACTGGAATCTATCAATGGAGCAACCCTGATACACCTGTGTACACGGCAGCCTATGTGCTGGAGAAATCTACATTCACTGGAATCCATCAATGGAGCAACCCTGATACACCTGTGTACACGGCAGCCTATGTGCTGGAGAATTCTACATTCACTGGAATCATCAATGGAGCAACCCTGATACACCTGTGTACACGACAGCCTTTGTGCTGGAGAATTCTACAATCACTGGAATCCATCAATGGAGTAATCCTGATACACCTGTGTACACGGCAGCCTATGTGCTGGAGAATTCTACATTCACTGGAATCCATCAATGGAGCAACCCTGATACACCTGTGTACACGGCAGCCTATGTGCTGGAGAATTCTACATTCACTGGAATCATCAATGGAGCAACCCTGATACACCTGTGTACACGACAGCCTTTGTACTGGAGAATTCTACAATCACTGGAATCCATCAATGGAGTAATCCTGATACACCTGTGTACACGGCATTGTATGTGCTGGAGAATTCTACAATCACTGGAATCCATCAATGGAGCAACCCTGATACACCTGTGTACACGGCAGCGTATGTGCTGGAGAATTCTACAATCACTGGAATCCATCAATGGAGCAACCCTGATACAGCTGTGTACACAGCAGCCTATGTGCTGGAGAATTCTACAATCACTGGAATCCATCAATGGAACAACCCTGATACACCTGTGTACACGGTAGCGTATGTGCTGGAGAATTCCACAATCACTGGAATCCATCAATGGAGTAACCCTGATACACCTGTGTACACGGCAGCCTATGTGCAGGAGAATTCTACAATCACTGGAATCATCAGTGGAGCAACCCTGATACACCTGTGTACACGGCAGCGTATGTGCAGGAGAATTCTACAATCACTGGAATCCATCAATGGAGCAACCCTGATACACCTGTGTACACGGCAGCGTATGTGCTGGAGAATTCTACAATCACTGGAATCCATCAATGGAGCAACCCTAATACACCTGTGCACACGGCAGCCTATGTGCTGGAGAATTCTAAAATCACTGTCATCCATCAATGGAGCAACCCTGATACACCTGTGTACACGGCAGCGTATGTGCTGGAGAATTCTGCAATCACTGGAATCCATCAATGGAGTAAACCTGATACACCTGTGTACACGGCATTGTATGTGCTGGAGAATTCTACAATCACTGGAATCCATCAATGGAGCAACCCTGATACAGCTGTGTACACGGCAGCATATGTGCTGGAGAATTCTACATTCACTGGAATCCATCAATGGAACAACCCTGATACACCTGTGTACACGGCAGCGTATGTGCTGGAGAATTCTGCAATCACTGGAATCCATCAATGGAGCAACCATGATACACCTGTGTACACAGCAGCCTATGTGCTGGAGAATTCTACATTCACTGGAATCATCAGTGGAGCAACCCTGATACACCTGTGTACACGGCAGCCTATGTGCTGGAGAATTCTACATTCACTGGAATCATCAGTGGAGCAACCCTGATACACCTGTGTACACGGCAGCGTATGTGCTGGAGATTACTACAATCACTGGAATCCATCAATGGAGCAACCCTGATACACCTGTGTACACAGCAGCCTATGTGCTGGAGAATTCTACAATCACTGGAATCCATCAATGGAACAACCCTGATACACCTATGTACACGGCAGCCTATGTGCTGGAGAATTCTACAATCACTGGAATCCATCAATGGAGCAACCCTGATACACCTGTGTACACGGCAGCCTATGTGCTGGAGAATTCTACAATCACTGGAATCCAGCAATGGAGTAACCCTGATACACCTGTGTACACAGCAGCCTATGTGCTGGAGAATTCTACAATCATTGTCATCCATCAATGGAGCAACCCTGATACACCTGTGTACACGGCAGCCTATGTGCTGGAGAATTCTACAATCACTGTCATCCATCAATGGAGCAACCCTGATACACCTGTGTACACGGCAGCGTATGTGCTGGAGAATTCTGCAATCACTGGAATCCATCAATGGAGCAACCATGATACACCTGTGTACACAGCAGCCTATGTGCTGGAGAATTCTACATTCACTGGAATCATCAGTGGAGCAACCCTGATACACCTGTGTACACGGCAGCCTATGTGCTGGAGAATTCTACAATCACTGGAATCATCAGTGGAGCAACCCTGATACACCTGTGTACACGGCAGCCTATGTGCTGGAGAATTCTACAATCACTGGAATCCATCAGTGGAGCAACCCTGATACACCTGTGTACACGGCAGGCTACGTGCTGGAGAATTCTACAATCACTGGAATCCATCAATGGAACAACCCTGATACACCTGTGTACACGGCAACGTATGTGCTGGAGAATTCTACAATCACTGGAATCCATCAGTGGAGCAACCCTGATACACCTGTGTACACGGCAGGCTACGTGCTGGAGAATTCTACAATCACTGGAATCCATCAATGGAACAACCCTGATACACCTGTGTACACGGCAGCGTATGTGCTGGAGAATTCTACAATCACTGGAATCCATCAATGGAGCAACTCTGATACACCTGTGTACACGGCAGCTTATGTGCTGGAGAATTCTACAATCACTGGAATCATCAGTGGAGCAACCCTGATACACCTGTGTACACGGCAGCCTATGTGCTGGAGAATTCTACAATCACTGGAATCCATCAATGGAGCAACTCTGATACACCTGTGTACACGGCATCCTATGTGCTGGAGAATTCTACATTCACTGGAATCCATCAATGGAGCAACCCTGATACACCTGTGTACACGGCAGCCTATGTACTGGAGAATTCTACAATCACTGGAATCCATCAATGGAGCAACCCTGATACACCTGTGTACACGGCAGCCTATGTGCTGGAGATTACTACAATCACTGGAATCCATCAATGGAGCAACCCTGATACACCTATGTACACGGCAGCCTATGTGCTGGAGATTACTACAATCACTGGAATCATCAGTGGAGCAACCCTGATACACCTGTGTACACGGCAGCGTATGTGCTGGAGATTACTACAATCACTGGAATCCATCAATGGAGCAACCCTGATACACCTGTGTACACAGCAGCCTATGTGCTGGAGAATTCTACAATCACTGGAATCATCAGTGGAGCAACCCTGATACACCTGTGTACACGGCAGCGTATGTGCTGGAGAATTCTACAATCACTGGAATCCATCAATGGAGCAACCCTGATACACCTGTGTACACGGCAGCCTATGTGCTGGAGAATTCTACATTCACTGGAATCCATCAATGGAGCAACCCTGATACACCTGTGTACACGGCAGCCTATGTGCTGGAGAATTCTACATTCACTGGAATCCATCAATGGAGCAACCCTGATACACCTGTGTACACGGCAGCCTATGTGCTGGAGATTACTACAATCACTGGAATCCATCAATGGAGCAATCCTGATACACCTGTGTACACGGCAGCCTATGTGCTGGAGAATTCTACAATCACTGGAATCCATCAATGGAGCAACCCTGATACACCTGTGTACACGGCAGCCTATGTGCTGGAGATTACTACAATCACTGGAATCCATCAATGGAGCAACCCTGATACACCTGTGTACACAGCAGCCTATGTGCTGGAGAATTCTACAATCACTGGAATCATCAGTGGAGCAACCCTGATACACCTGTGTACACGGCAGCGTATGTGCTGGAGAATTCTACAATCACTGGAATCCATCAATGGAGCAACCCTGATACACCTGTGTACACAGCAGCCTATGTGCTGGAGAATTCTACAATCACTGGAATCCATCAATGGAGCAACCCTGATACACCTGTGTACACAGCAGCCTATGTGCTGATTTCAGTCTATCAATGGACTATTAACTCACATTTTGAATATCATCCAACATTGGACACATAAAATACATACAGTACGTACAACATTTATATTGTGTCTTATGACAGAAATATTCATTTATGAAATGGGAGAGAAAAAGTATCCAAATGCAAAAACTGTTGTGCGTAGTCGAGTGGGCTGAAACCCACTAGGAGGAGTGTTACTTTGTGAGATATTGTCATGCAGACTAACTGCCCAAGTATAGTGAGGTGCGAAGAAGTAAGTTTGAACCCTGAATGGGGGCTAGGCCTGTTTGTTGTTTTGTTTCATTTATATTACCAGTAAAGCATTGCTTTAATGTACCTGAAAAGCTGTGTTTGGATCATGATTAGGCACCTAGACACTGCACCAATACACCCCCTAACGAGCTGATTAACCCATATCCTCACAATTGCTGGAGAATCAGTTTGCAAAAGACAGAAAGTGTATTACAACATCTTAAAGGAATATGTGAATGCTTACTGCATGGCGTATTGGATACAACAAAACTGGACTCGCCTATAAAGCCAAAGGAGCTGGTGAATGAAGAAAAAAACTAAAAGCCTGAAGTATTGTCTGCATATCTGCAAATTGTCTGCATAGCTACAAAAATATGATGGAAATTGCAGGTGTATGGAAATTGCCAGTTATGAGGTATATACTGTGTTCTTAAAGAGAATTGTGTGAAATTGCAAATGTTGGAGAATTTGTGGTTGCAAAAGTGTTTACGTTTGTTGCAGCAGAGAAAGGGTTAAAGGAAAAGTGTGTTTTATCCTAGTGAAAACTCCTGTCCGGCTCCCCTGCAAGGTGTGGCTCAGATAAATACCTCATTAAGTGTGGCCTGGACATTTCTATTGCAGTCATTGACATTATTGCTGGTTATTGTAGTGCCACATGGAAAATGTTTTGCTGTGTTGAAAATACGTTTAAAAACAAAATGTGGTACAAGTAACAACAAAACAGTTGCTGTAATATATAATATATTGTGCTGAGATTACTACATTGTAATCGTGTCAAGTGTTACAAGTGAAATAAAACTAAATGTGCTAATAAGACTTCCTATGTTCTTCATGGTGGTGTCATCATCTGATGATTCTGCTTCACTCCTACACCACAAGATAACATGGAGGACATTGTGAAGGCCTTGCTGCAGGCTATGTCGGCTTAGCAAGAAACCCAGAATATTCAGCAGGAAACTAACAGTCTGAGCAGGAAGCCACCAGGGTGCAACTATTGCCATAGAGAACAAATGATTCAGCAACTGGCCATAGAAGAAAACTGCAAAACCCTAAGAGACGGTGGTGTAAAGATAGTTGACTCCTTATATGGTAATTTTCAAAGTGATGTATTGGAACGAAATGTTACAAAGAAAGATATATTTACTTTGACAAAGCAAAATAAAACGATCAAGTGAAGATTATGTCTTCCGGCTTCCTCAGGGGGACTGTCCTTTGATTGAGGAAGTGAAGATTATGTCCCCCGGCTTCCTCAGTGGGGACTGTCCCTCATGGGGACGGTCCTTTGATTGAGGAAGTGAAGATTATGTCTTCCGGCTTCCTCAGGGGGACTGTCCTCTGATTGAGGAAGTGAAGATTATGTCCCCCGGCTTCCTCAGGGGGACTGTCCTCTGATTGAGGAAGTGAAGATTATGTCCCCCGGCTTCCTCAGGGGGACTGTCCTCTGATTGAGGAAGTGAAGCTTATGTCTTCCGGCTTCCTCAGGGGGACTGTCCTTTGATTGAGGAAGTGAAGATTATGTCTTCCGGCTTCCTCAGGGGGACTGTCCTTTGATTGAGGAAGTGAAGATTATGTCCCCCGGCTTCCTCAGGGGGACTGTCCTCTGATTGAGGAAGTGAAGATTATGTCCCCCGGCTTCCTCAGGGGGACTGTCCTCTGATTGAGGAAGTGAAGATTATGTCTACGTGCTTCCTCAGGGGACTGTCCTTTGATTGAGGAAGTGAAGATTATGTCCCCCGGCTTCCTCAGGGGGACTGTCCTTTGATTGAGGAAGTGAAGATTATGTCCCCCGGCTTCCTCAGGGGACTGTCCTTTGATTGAGGAAGTGAAGATTATGTCTTCCGGCTTCCTCAGTGGGACTGTCCTCTGATTGAGGAAGTGAAGATTATGTCCCCCGGCTTCCTCAGGGGGACTGTCCTCTGATTGAAGAAGTGAAGCTTATGTCCCCCGGCTTCCTCAGGGGGACTGTCCTTTGATTGAGGAAGTGAAGATTATGTCTACGTGCTTCCTCAGGGGGACTGTCCTCTGATTGAGGAAGTGAAGATTATGTCCCCCGGCTTCCTCAGGGGGACTGTCCTTTGATTGAGGAAGTGAAGATTATGTCCCCCGGCTTCCTCAGGGGACTGTCCTTTGATTGAGGAAGTGAAGCTTATGTCCCCCGGCTTCCTCAGGGGGACTGTCCTTTGATTGAGGAAGTGAAGATTATGTCTACGTGCTTCCTCAGGGGGACTGTCCTCTGATTGAGGAAGTGAAGATTATGTCCCCCGGCTTCCTCAGGGGGACTGTCCTTTGATTGAGGAAGTGAAGATTATGTCTTCCGGCTTCCTCAGTGGGACTGTCCTTTGATTGAGGAAGTGAAGATTATGTCCCCCGGCTTCCTCAGGGGGACTGTCCTTTGATTGAGGAAGTGAAGATTATGTCTTCCGGCTTCCTCAGTGGGGACTGTCCTCTGATTGAGGAAGTGAAGATTATGTCCCCCGGCTTCCTCAGGGGGACTGTCCTTTGATTGAGGAAGTGAAGATTATGTCTTCCGGCTTCCTCAGTGGGGACTGTCCTTTGATTGAGGAAGTGAAGATTATGTCCCCCGGCTTCCTCAGGGGGACTGTCCTTTGATTGAGGAAGTGAAGATTATGTCTTCCGGCTTCCTCAGTGGGGACTGTCCTCTGATTGAGGAAGTGAAGATTATGTCCCCCGGCTTCCTCAGGGGGACTGTCCTTTGATTGAGGAAGTGAAGATTATGTCTTCCGGCTTCCTCAGTGGGGACTGTCCTCTGATTGAGGAAGTGAAGATTATGTCCCCCGGCTTCCTCAGGGGGACTGTCCTCTGAGGAAGTGAAATTATGTCCCCCGGCTTCCTCAGGGGGACTGTCCTTTGATTGAGGAAGTGAAGATTATGTCCCCCGGCTTCCTCAGGGGGACTGTCCTCTGATTGAGGAAGTGAAATTATGCCCCCCGGCTTCCTCAGGGGGACTGTCCTTTGATTGAGGAAGTGAAGATTATGTCCCCCGGCTTCCTCATGGGGACTGTCCTCTGATTGAGGAAGTGAAGATTATGTCCCCCGGCTTCCTCAGGGGGACTGTCCTCTGATTGAGGAAGTGAAGATTATGTCCCCCGGCTTCCTCAGGGGGACTGTCCTTTGATTGAGACAGACTTTCTCCGCTCTAGTTATCCCTCAGGTGAAAACTGCAGCCGGAGTCAACGATCACTGAGAGCCTGCTGCTCAGGGAGCCTACGGGAGCCAGCAACAACCTCCACCGCTGCACCAGACAGAGACTGCAACGAGGAGCACAGCGCTGGAGCAAGGAGCCGTCACCGACGATATCCAAGATGGCGCCCGCGGTCCAGAGACGCCACAGAGGAGAACAAACAACTTCAACCAAACAAGCAGCCAAAAAGCACAGGCAGGTCACGGGGCTTCCGGAATGTGGAGAGGTAAGTATGCAAACCACCAGTGATCCAGGGACCGGGCAGGAGAAACAGGATAGTAGAAACGGAGTTATGTGCCTGGGAGCTGAGAAATCAGGCTCCTACACCACGCCCGTCCAGGCCGCGCCCCCATGTGTGCTCCTACACCACGCCCGTCCAGGCCACGCCCCCATGTGTGTGCTCCTACACCACGCCCGTCCAGGCCACGCCCCCATGTGTGCTCCTACACCACGCCCGTCCAGGCCACGCCCCCATGTGTGTGCTCCTACACCACGCCCGTCCAGGTCACGCCCCCATGTGTGTGCTCCTACACCATGCCCGTCCAGGCCACGCCCCCATGTGTGTGATTTTTTTTATGTTTATATAAGCACCAATATAATTTATATAAGCTTAATGGCAGATAGGAAGGATCAGTGCTAGCAGATAAAGGTGAAGAAAGGGTTACATTTATTGGGAAATGTACATAAATGTTTATATATTTTTGATGAATATTAATGTGCGATTGTAGTAAAATGAAAGTATGTTTTTGAGTAATGATATTTATTCTATTTCTGTAGATAGACAATCCTCGGATTACTGTCAGATGAGCCAAAGTTCAGTATTCCCGTTTGAGAACCACTGCGATGCTTTGCAACCGAGAAGTACTGACAATGAAATGTTCCAGGCCTCGCGCACAGGTGAATATTGTAAAAAATACTGTCTTGTTGGGGTCTTCACGGTTTGTTCAGTGACGAGGAACAGACTAGGGGGTCTATGTACTAACCCTGGGAGAGAGGTAAAGTGGCCAGTCAGCTCCTGTCATGTTACAAGCTGTGGAAA